>NW_010202379.1:0-16804 GCF_000695765.1 Mesitornis unicolor
GCTCCCTTCCTCGACTTCCTACGTGTCGGGACCAATGAACTCCTGCTGCTCTTGGCATATACCATAGCAATGTGCACAGCTAATTGACAGGTGATGTACAGGGCAGTAGATGCTTGCTGGCTGTGCATGAGAACTTCTAAGTCTCCTTCAGTCTTCAGTATTGTGGTATTCAGTCACAGCAAATAAGAGAGGTTGGGTAACAAGAACTGGCAGATTGATCCAGTTCAAAGGCTAGACTGCTGCAATTTAAACGAAGAGGTATTATCTTGCTATTCTGTCTGTAAGCAACATGGACCACACACATGGAGGACATACATAAGGAAAAACTTTTTCACTGTGAGGGTGACAGAGCACTGGAACAGGCTGCCCAGAGAGGTTGTGGAGTCTCCTTCTCTGAAGACATTCAAAACCCGCCTGACACGTTCCTGTGTGACCTGGTCTAGGTGATCCTGCTCTGGCAGGGGGGTTGGACTAGATGATCTTTCGAGGTCCTTTCCAACTCCTAACATTCTGTGATTGATCTGTGATATGAATCAGAACCGGACAATTCAATTTTTGGAAGTTAACTAGTCCAGCCAAGTAAGAGCACATTTTTAAACTGAACTTAAAACTTATCTTTTCTGTGAGCTGAAATTCTTGTGTGGCTTATTTTGACCTTCTTCTTTCAGTAAAGCCTGCACTAAGCCATGCTAGTATTTTATAGCCTACAGACAGAGCAGAAAAAATTTTCTTTCTGAAGTGTCCAAATATATCTCTTCCATTCTCAGTCTTTTTCAGATTTTTAACACACACTTGTCATTTAAGGATGGATGCCTGTTATCTGCAACCATATGTGGTTGGCTTCCTGAGCTTAATTCCAACATTCCCTCAAAGCATTCCTTGAGATGCCTAAAACTCCAATCAACAGTTTTTAAGAACAAATGACACATGCACTAAAATCTCTCAGCACCGAGTGTCTATACAAAGATGCTATTTGCGCATACCGATACTACCCCAGATAGACTTCAGTGCTGTTAAACTCAGCACTTTTCTTAGGGCTAAACACACTTGAAGGTAGTTTTGGAGAGCACACGGACATTCCTTATACGAATGGCAACTTTCATGATACTCTCTGTTTTCAAAATCAGTATTCAAACAGTAACTGCAGGAAATAAATGGGAAGAGTAATATAGTAATCAGTTCCTACAGCTTTGTCCAGGGGCAATACAAAAGACCACACTCTCAAAAGCCCTGTCTCAATTCTTCAAGATAGCAATATCAGGCAAACATCACTGGGAGGCAGGATTATACCTATTTAGTAATATGTCGAAACCTGAAGCAACAGAATTTCTGTGAAAACCAAACAAAACAAAGAACAGCAAGAAAAAATACCAAACAAGCAAACAAAAGCACCCTGTAACTGAGTACACTGATATCCCTTTATAATAACAATAAAAATATAAAAGAGAGGTAGAAGTTACCCGTGTTATCAAATCCTGAATCAGGAGATATAGCATATTAAAAACATGTTGATATACCACTATAATTAAAGTGATTGCCTCAGGATTTATACCTAATCATGTCTTCAGAAAGCATGAGATAGTCCAGATAGAAGTAGATGTCAGAAAGCGTACACCCCGACAGGAAATAAAACACATTATTCTAAATAAATAGTTTTCTCACAGTTTTCTTCAAAGGAATAATAAATAGGCAAACGCAGCAACAGTATAAATGACACAAGTGAATATACTGTTATGTACTTGCTCTTTCAAAATTTCAGAATTATCACAGATATATTAGTGTGTCACATTTTCATTATTTCAGATATATTAGTGAGTCACATTGAAACATTTCTGAGGTGTATAGAATGAACAAAACATAGCAAGAGTTAAAGAATTGGGAAGTCAAACTTTAACAACATTGTCAATTTTCATAACTTATACTGGAAGTCTAGATCCTGGGACTCACACAGTTACAAAAATATCATGTACTTAAAATATACTTAACATCTGATAGCAGGCAACAGTTTTAAAAAAACAAACATTAACGGAACAGAACCACACAGAAAAATAGAAAATTAACTAAATTTTTGAAGCTCCTCTTTTATACCCGACTACCAAATACTACTTATTTCAACACAGCAAGAATACTCTAAGCATCCTGAATTCAATACTCCAAATGAAAGTCTAGAGAACAGATGCTCCTTAACATACAAGTAGCTGAACTGAATACTGAAAATTGCAATCTCTGAAAGAGGAAGATTTTTTTACGATCATTTTTTCTTTTCAAGGGCAAGAATTAGTCAAGTTTATTACAGGTATACATTCTTTTTCCTGATATGCATATGTTTATAAGGAAATGAACATACAGAATATAATGCGAGTTATTAATTATATTAAGTTGTCTGCATGTTAAGGACAGATGTTAAGAACACATTGAGAAAGCTAGAAAATTTCATCCCACAAAGGAGATACTTTATCTTGAAAGATGGTTGAACTTTACCACTGACACAATATACACAGAAAAATTATAATTTCTCAACAAATTGAAAAATAACAGTGATTTACATTTCATTTTTAAAGAAATAACAAAAGCTGGACAACCTTCCCATTCTGTCTCTCGCACTGTTTTTGTGTGTGTGTTATGGGACGTTTTAATAAATCCCCCTCCTACTCCTCCTTATCCTTCCCCTAGATCCTCAATTTTAACATCTATTTCTCTGGGATTTCATCTTCTTTCCTTCAATATTGACTCAAGAGTAGTGTTTCACTTTCTGATCTCATCCCCTTGAATATCATCAGGGAAAACAGAACTCCTACAATAATACTGAAAAGATTAATGGCAGTAGAATAGTAGTCTGCTTATCAAGCCTGAATACAAAAACTTGAAACTGAAGGACAATAACTCAATTTTACAGCAACATTCAAGGTTTTGCCATTTATTTTTTTTTTGACATTCTGACATCTACACATTCCCCACTGGAACGTGGGGAATTAATTTCCTGGTTTCTAAAAATGGGAATGCATGTGCGTGTGTTTCTCTCTATGTGCCTTCCCCACCATTACCAAATTATAGTTCACGTAAACTGGTAACTTGAACAAAAAATTTAAGTTGTAAAAGCATGACATATTTGTATACTATAAACATAAACAGTGTTCCACTAAACTATTATTTAAGTTTGTCAAAATGGTTTGAATGGAAGCAGGTTTGGGGGTTGTTTTTTCTCTTTTCTTCTTGTTTTGTTTGCTTAATGTTGACTGGCATTGGTTACCCTCTATTCCTCCTAATGACAGAATTATTCAGATTGGAAGAGTCCTCCGATGGCCTTCCAGTCCAACCTCCTGATCAAACCTCCAAAGGAAAAAAAAAAAAAAAAAAAAGTACAACCTTGTTGTTCCAATGCTTAATTATCGCTATAAATAGCCTTCCCCCCACCTTGTATCCTTTTGAAGCCTCTCCTATTTCAACTTATGGCCATTGACTCTTGCTCTAACCGTCAGGTAAGTGCCTGGTTCTATCTTCTTAGTAACCTCATGTTTTGGAAGGTTCAGTCCTCTCAAGCCTTTCTCATAGGGCACATGATTCAGCCCATCTTGGTGGCCCACTGCTAGACTCAGTCAAATTCATTGACATATTTCTTGTACATTTTTAATGTTTTTCCCCCCACAGTGCTTCACATCTGCTTTAACAAGCATCAAATCGAGGAGGATAATAGCTTTGCTCAGTTTACTAGCTGTGCTCCTCTCAATAAAGCCCAGAATGCTGTGACTGCATTAGTCGTAGGGCACAATACTAGCTCATGTTCAACTATAATCTACCAGGACCACCAAGTCCTTTTCTGGAGAGCTGCACTCCAGCCAGCCAGACTCAGCCTCTATCTTTGCAAGAAAGTCTCCCATTTCAGAAGACTTTACATTTATCCTTACTTAATTTCAACAAATTCATGTCAGTTCATTTCTCCAGTGCACCTAGGCCCCTTTGACTGGCAGCCCTGCCCTGATGTCTATCAGCTACACTGCCTCCACACCTCCAGTTTGGTGTCATTCAGAAACCTTATGAGGATCTCTGCCCCATACACTCTGTCTCCGCCAGAATGTACTCTCTCCTTCTGTTACTGACAAAGATATAAAACAGGACAGATGCCAGGAGAAGCCCCTGAAAAAAGGTACCTGTAACTGGCATCCAAACAGAGTATGAACATTAACTGTACTCCTGAACCCAATCTTCCAACCAGCTCTTTCCCATCTGGTTTTCTACCCATCCAGACCATAACATCCAAATTTGAATACAAGAATACTGCAGGAAACAGCATCAAAAGCCTTGCTAAAATCAAGCTAGATGGCATCCACTTTTCTGCCCTCATACATAGATATAGTAATTTCATCATAGATGGTGGTCAGATGAGTCACACATTATTTACCCTTGGCACAATTATGCTGCCTCCAAAAGGATCCCATTTACCAGTTCCCAGAATAAACCAAACTTTGCTCTGTCAAAGGCCAGGATGTATACCTTGCTACTTGCCTTCTTCACTTCCCTCAGGATGTTGAGCTCCAGTAATTCATGGTTGCTACAAGCCAAGGCTGCCATTGATTACCTCCTTGGCCAGGACAGTATCATCGAAATATACTGAACCTACATTAATGTCCCTTGACAGTCTCCAGAGGTGTCATGGCTTGCTTATGTGTGTTATCCTTTAAAGTAGGTGTCAGGGAGGCTAAAGTCTCCCCTAACAACAAGGCTCTCCAAGTTGCTTAAATATTACTTTGTCATCTCCTTCACACTGACCAAATGATCTGTAACATTCCCCTACCATAAAGTCACCCATACCAGCCCCTTCTCTTATCACAGAATCACAGAACGTTAGGGATTGGAAGGGACCTCAAAAGATCATCTAGTCCAATCCCCCTGCCGGAGCAGGAACAAACTTATGTTAACCAACAAGTATTCAACCAGTCTGTCATCACACCTATCCACTCAAACTGCTTCTTTGTGTAAAGGGAAACTCCCATCCCTTTGTTCCCTGCCTGTCTTCCTATATGCATCCATCACAGTTGTTCTAACAATGTTTTAGTGATGTGCCTGCATGCAGAGCTCTGTCTCCTCTTGATTGATTCCGAGGTTGTGTGCATCTCCATGCAGGCAATTCTTCCCTGACAGTCTATAAACCAGAAGATTTATCTTTTGCTTTGGATTTCTTCCTCAGATTTGACCATCTGCTGATAGTACTTTTCTGTCTGTCATCCAAATTTTGGGTTCTTTTCTCCCAACAATTTTTTTCCCTTCTCACTAAAATCTTTTTCTATCCCTTTCCATTCCAGTAAAAAAACATTAATTAAAAAATATGTACAGACAATCTGACAAAGAAGCAGTTTGCCTGTCAGCTATCACACATTCAAATTAGCATTGCTACTTTTGGGAAAGCTGTACTGTGGTTAATTAAAATTATGAAAAAGCTGTAGAAGTCTGCACATTAGCATCTTCAGTCAGTATCAACATACCTGGGCAATGGAAGGAAAGGCTATTGGCCAAAAAGAGACCAAATTGTGGTCACAGTGTTTTTAAAGGCTGGAACTGCAAACTGAAAATAATACGTTGGATTGAGTGAACAGCCATATAGGCGGATCTATCCTGCACTGGTACTGCAACTACCTCATTTAAAAGTTACCCTAGGGATATCTACAGATTGCAGTACTGAGATTGCCTAACTTCACTGTTTGGCATGGGATACACTTGGACCAGGACACAGGCTTTCTAGCTGGGAGGTGCTGTTGACTTTCTTGAGGAAAATGAGGCCTTACAGAGAGATCTAGATGGATTGGAGCATTGGGCAATGATTGATGGGATGAAATTTAACAAGTCCAAATGCCAGATTCTGCACCTGGGATGGAGTAACACTGGGCACAAGTATAAGCTGGGAGAAGAGTGGCTGGAGAGCATCTCTGCAGAAAGGGATCTGGGACTGCTGGCCAACAGTGTGCCCTGGCAGCCAAGAGGGCAATCCGCATCTTGGGGTGTAACAAATACAGTATAATCAGTTGGTCAGAAGAGGTGATTATCCCCTGTATTCAGCATTGGTGCAGCCTCAGCTTGAGTGCTGTGTGCAGTTCTGGGCCCTACAATGTAAGAACGATGTGAAGGTCCCTGGACGTGTCCAGAGGAGAGCAACAAAGCTGGGGGAATGGCTGGAAGGCATGTCCTGTGAGGAATGGCTAAGGATTCTGAGTTCATCTAGTCTGGAGAAAAAAGGAGGCTGATGGACAACTTCATTGCTCTCTACAGCTTCCTGCGGAGGGTGGAGGTGGGGTGGGAAGTGGAGAGTGAGGTGCTGATTTCTTCTCCCTGGTATCCAGTGATAGGATGCATGGGAATGTTTCAAAGGTGTGCCAGGGGAGGTTTAGACTGGGTATTAGGAAGCATTTCTTTACTGTGAGGGTGGTCAAACAGTGGAACAGGCTTACTAGAGAAGTGGTCAATGCCCTAAACCTGTCTGTGTTTAAGAGGCATTTGGACAATGCCCTTTATAACACACTTTAACCTTTGTTCAGCCCTGAAGTGGTCAGGGAGCTAGACTAGATGATCATTGTAGGTCCCTTACAACTGAAATATTCTGTTATTTGGAAGTGTTATATTTTTGAAACTGAACCGCATGCTGAAAAACAAGTCTAAAACGTTACAAGACAAGGAAGTTTCTTGGGAAACATGACTGTGCTGCACTGCCACAGAAAAGCAGAAAGGCAGCTGCTTTAACTTTTTCAAAGAGGCACAGAACGGCTTACAACACTTACGTTACTGTGGTTCAGGGCTTAGATATATAGAATATAAAGCAATAGAGCCCAGAAGATATGGAGGGCCCCCAAAGTGGGCCTACAAGAAAGATGGGGAGGGACTCTTTATCAGGGAGTATATTGTTAGGATGTGAGGTAATGGTTTCAAACTGGAAGAGGGTAGATTTAGACTAGATATTAGGAAGAAATTATTTACTGTGAGGGTGGTGAGACACTGGCACAGGTTACCCAGGGAAGCTGTGGATGCCCCCTCCCTGGAAGTGTTCAAGGCCAGGTTGGACGGGGCTTTGAGTAACCTGGTCTAGTGGGGGGTGTCCCTGCCCGTGGCATGGGGGTTGGATTAGATGATCAACCCCAACCATTCTATGATTCTATGATTGATTCTACAGGTAAGTTCTGCTGGTTTTAAACTCTGGAAAGAAAAGGCAGCCCAATCCCTTTGCTAGAAGTGCCCACCAATCAAAAAACCTAGTCAAAATATACTTGAAGGAGCAACTCTGTCTTTAAAGCTGTTGTGATCACAGCTACACTGATTTTAGTGAAGTTCAGACTATTTACAGCAGCTGAAGATCTGGTCTTCCAATTTAAATTCTGTCTTGACTTTGAGTAATTCTGTTGAGGTCACTAGAACAGGGTTACTCAGGACATAAATTTTCCCCAAGGGCTTTTGTTGCCTAAGCTATATTTATGCTACATTAATGTATAAACAGAAAATGCCTAACAAGTTCCAGTAAAGCAATTCCTGTAATTAGTTTTTAACATGTGCTTGGGTCTCTCAAGGGTTACTGAGGGTCAAATTAGAGAAACATATTTCTGAAAACCACAAGTCCTGAAATAATAAAGCTTCAGCTTACATTTTGAAGTGGTAGCACCTCTGGCTTATGACTTATAATAATAATAATTTTTAAAAGTAAATGGTTTAAAATGATAGAATAAAATACATCTGAAATGATGAAGTATCATATTAAAAGGCAAAGCATAGTTCTGTGTGTTTTCACAAATAAAAATGCTTTAGTTAATTTCTGTTTAAACTTCAGAAGATGAGAAAGTCACAGATAATACCACCACAAGAGTAAGACTTTTTTCATATATTCTAAAACAGAAAAAACAATTCAGATACAAACAAATAGTAAGCATTGTCTATTTGCACTATCTGTAACGTATCCTACTTTAGATTTATATAATACAAGTTTTACTGAATTTTCAAAGCACATACAAGTTAGCAGGATTAGGGCTTAGAAACTAAACATCAGTGGAATGGGACAAGCTGTTTTAGGGGAACTGATGCTACTTCTCACACACATGAACAGAGTAGCCCTGTCTTCTTTTAGAAGCAGTAGCATGTTTTCATTTTAAAAACCAAAAGTTATGCAACTTGAAGGTCAAGAAACAGTATAAGACATGCATTATCTATGAGAATGCCAGTGAAAAGAATTTTATTAACTAAACCTGAGAACACTAAAGAGCCACTGAAACAAAATTAAAAAAAATTATCAAAGGTCACCATGCACCAGTTGTTCATTTGGATAACTATAAAGGCAGATACCAGCTGTTGATAACTCGGATCCATTGAGTTTATTAACAAGCTGCAGGAATGTGCTTGTTGCATTACATGACTATGCATATTGAACAAGTGTTTTATTTCAACTTTACTTTCTTCCATTTTACACAGTCCACAACCATTTACACCACGCAAATGTGTTATTTCACTTTTTTAGATCCTGTTACATCACACATGACACTTATCAACACATCTATTAGTTACAGAAAACTAAAAAGAAATAGTAAGGAAATGCAATCTCCTTAAGGCCTAAAGAGGACAGATAAATCATGATATTAAGAAAACTACTTGTTTTAGCATGTAGTTCACTAGATGTATGTGTTAGTACATCAAACTTCTGGATTTTTTCATGCTAAATATGTAAATCCCTTATTTAACAGCTGCTGACAAAGCAGGAACTTTGAAAGTGGAGGTCAAAAGGAATAAAATAGGCAAATCTGAGTCCAGTTAGCAATAAGAAAACATGATGCTTCCATATGGCTAGAATATCAAGTGATGTGGGCAGCCACAAACACATCAACTTTAATGGAGAAAGACAGAAATACATATTTCTGAAATATGGGCAGAAATGGAAAAATGCTTTTGACATAGCTCATGGAGAATAGCAATCCCTGGTATTACACAGGTATTTGTGATGCTGCTTTCAGGTTGCATTATAGTCTTACATGTTTCTAATTTGTTGTTGTAGATATATTTCTAATTTGTAACTGTAAATAAAAAGTTCTTTGAATTCAAAAAGGAATTCAAGCAAGTCAGTTCACATTGAAATAAAAGGAAATATTATTGTTTCTGATATATGGGGGAGGAACAGCTGGCACTTATTATGTCTATGTACTACATCAATCACCAGCAACACATACACTCTGATAAACCTACCTTATGTTCCTATAAATACAAAGCTGTTTTTCCTAGACCAGGTTGTTAGCTTATGCAACATGGTGCAGCTCTTAATCCAGTCCTCTATCTTCTAATTATTTCAAATGATTTACCAGGCACAAATCTACCGAGCTTAGCTTTTACAAGGGTTCTTCTTTCTGCTGGGATTTTTTTTTTAACCCAAGTGATTGAGTTCTGCACAGATAGGATAAACAACACTGGTACACTAGAGCATCAGCAAGTACTGCTGGTTTCACTCTAAGTTGCAGTTACCACAGATGCCAATTTGTGCATAATTTTATCTACTATGGCATGTGCTGTTTATAAGCAATCTACTGCAGGTGGTCAGTGACAACAATGAAAAGAATAAAGGTGGTGATAAGGTCATTAACCATGAAAGATGAATAGGACAGGACCACTCATGATCCAACTACCCAATATACAGGACATTAGAAGTGGAAAACAAATTGTGCTTTAACTTTCCAATCTGCTGAGCAAAGAATGAAGCAGAACAGATATTCCAGGAAGCTTCTGTTATGTGCTTATCACAGTTTTTGGTACAGTGGATAGAGAAAACCACTGGAGAGCAAACATTTCTAAATTTGACTCAAACTATATGGGAGTCCAGAATGTGCAGAAGGAAATACAGTTTTTGATTGAACAGTCCATTAACCTTCAAAAGAAAGTTGATCTTCTACCTAATGGAGAGGAGCAGCTTATTGACAGATTACTTTGAGAAGACAGATTTTTTTTTTAATTTATTATTTTTAATTTTTTTTAGTCTTTTTTTTAAAAAAAGATCAATTGCAATCGGGCAGCTGACATGATTAACACAGAGACAAAGAGCTTAAACTAGAATGGGGAAAACATTCTCATGTATGTTAATCTGAACACTAAAAAAAAAGCAAATCGCTTTGTCTAGTTTTCACTAAAACACTTTCAATTTTGACAGAAGGAAAAACAGAGCTTTTAGTTGCTATCTTTGAGAAGGATAACAAATCCGGAGGATTGGTGGTTTCAGGAGACTGGAAAATAAGACTAGAATTCCCATCCCAGGCTCAACTCCAATTGCACAAACACTAGAGCAAATGATAAACAAACAAGATGTTTGCAAGTTCTTGGAGAGTGGGAAATGAAGAAGAATCCTTAACCCCTACCCCCTGAGAGATTGAAAATATCTGATACGGCGGTGTATAATGCACAAATCATGTCAATTGAGTACCATTATCTTTTCCTGTTATGACAAGGAAATGGTTCGTTCTGATAAGGAAGCATCAATAGGGATCAGATGAGTTAGGATAAAGCCTCTGGATGGTAATAAGCAGCATTTGAACATTCTCACATGGGGAAGAGCAACACTTTCTTCCTGCAAGTGCATAGCCCAGCCTCATGCTCCCAACACCCTTCTCCCAACCTTGTCCCATTCCTGTGTGCAAATACAGACGCTAATCAGATCCAGATAGCCTCTGCTGCTAGACAGACCATAGATAATTTTAAGCTCGCTATTTCTGCAGCATAACAAAAGCAGCCAAAACCTGCTGTAGCTGCACATCAAATATTTGTATAACAGCTTTCCCCACCACGACCTTACCCCATGCATGATTCTGTGAGGTCTTGTGGCCAAAGGGACCCACTAAAAGATACTGATGAACAAACTTGGCCCTTTCTCCAATGTGTTGCACTGGTTAAAGACTACAAGAAATACAAACAGTTGTCACGGAGCTGCACTTCCTCTTACAATTATTCTTGAGAAAAAAATCTGTGTCATATTTTCTGCCAGCTCAGATGCCTGACCATTGTTTTCTTGGAAAGCTTGTGACCTCACTGTGAATTACAAGCCCCATCTTGTCCACTCTGTAATTTATTTTGACTTCAGTAAGACTTTTTCCTTGATATTCTAAGATGCAGGAAATATGGTATAGAGGAAGTTAATACAAAGAGGGAAGCAAAACTGTTGGATAACTGTACCATACATTGTTTATCAATGGTTCACTGTTAAAGTAAACACAGCTGTACCCTGGGTGCTGTGCTGTTTAACACATCCATTCTGGATTCGGGTGGCGGGAGAGGGAGATGCTTGCAAAATATGCAGTTGACCACTTTGCGATGGGCTGTAAAAACTTTGGAGGACAGAATCAGAATTCAAAAGGAACTTGGCCAATAGGAGAAATAGTCAAATAAAAAAGAAAGATGATGAGATTTTGTTAGGACACTTCCACTTTTCAGGATCTTTTAAGTTCCGTTCTTCAAGCTGGAATACTCAGCTGGACACAGACTGAAGAAGTTCCAACTTTGTAGAAGCTCTCCAGAAAAGCCACCTGTGAGTTACAAGTTGAACAGAAGTGAACATTGACAAGGAACAAACTGAAGGGTCCATTGTTTAGTCTAAAGAAGAGGAGCTTGAGGGGAGTCAAGGAGTAAATACAAAGCAGGAGGAAATAAGCCATCTTCCATATCCATATTTTCCAGAACAAATAGTAACAGATTTATATTTCCAGCACAGAATATTTACATTGGATGTTAGGAAAGAGTTGTGTTGAATAATTTCCTTTTATAGAGATCTACACAGATAACTATTTAAGCGAAGTTCACTGTTTGTCTCATGACATTCTTCCCTTTGCTGTCCCATACAAAGACCTATCACGGCCTTTTTGTTTGCTTTTAATCTAGTCAGTGTCTTGCTTTTCTGTCAGTCTTGTAAAAGATGAAGTCACAGAAAGCAATCAAGACAAATTCTCTAATGGAAAGAGATAAGCATATCTTATTAAAAACTGTTACAAATAATCCTAACTATATGTAACATAGTAAGGATGTGTTGATTTATAATTTCTTTTATTCTGAGGCTTCAGCTAGATTCAGTGGAACAAGTACTGCTTCAAAATTCAAGTGAACAGCTCTATAAAGGCTCTATATGGGAGTTTGATTCTATGAGAAATTGTCCTTGTGTGTAATTAATTATATACATTAGAAGGAAAGTACAGTTCCTTTAAAAATGCATAAGAAATAATCCAATAGACTGATTTTTCATTAAATCTCTTGGATATAACCAGCCAGTAAAATCTCTTTCTGAAAATATATGAAGTACTTCTAAACTAACATTTTGTGCTGATGTTACAAGATGGTCTAACAGATGTTTTTGGACATCTGTTCCAAAATCAGGACTCTGTCTACTATATTGCCACCTGGGTCTTTAGGAGGGCACTGGAGAGGAAGGAGAACAACATGGAAACAAATCTTGTGACTAATGAATCAATTCCTAATGCTTGTTTAAGGCGCAATAGCACTCTCACAAGGAACAGAAATACAATTAAAAATGTAGTAGCTCTACATTTTTTTTTAATTGTGCGAAATTTATGATGACTTTCAGACTACAAAATTTACACCAACATAACCCACATATATAAGCTTAAATAAAAGTGAATATGAAAACAGGCTTTAAGAAGATAAAAGCAAGGGGAACCACATCAGTGAAATATGACCTTTCAGCCAGCAGAACACACATTGCTGTCTAGCTATGGTTTCCATTTATGAATTCAGATGTAAGCCACTCATCCCTGCACTGGGTCTACATAAAAATGGATCTATGGTCTAGCAACAGAATGATCCTCCATTCTAGCTTGCATCATGCAGACATACAGCAGAACCCAACTTTTTATGTAAGAAACACTTGTATAATTACTTGATTTATTGACCCACTATAGGAATCTTAAGTTCTTCAGAAGGAGAAGAAAATGTAGTCTTGAAATGATACATTAATAATATATGCACCTCTACAGCAACATCTTTATCTAAGTCTCATACACATAACACTGGGAATCAGTCTTAAACTAAAGCTTTACATTTAGAATTAGCTAAAAAGAAATGGCATGATTTTAAAAATTATTTTGCCATTTTGTTTAATAAAATATTTTATGATAATGGGGTAGCCTTATGCTGAAATAATGAAAAACCTGGAATTTCATTAGTTTGGTGAAATATAAATAAAATATAACGCAGTATAAAATAATCTTGTTTTCTCATAAAGTAAGGTAGTTCAGGATACAGAAAATCAGAAACTGTATTTCATTATCTTGAAAACAAAACCCCCAAAAGCTTGTATGTCACTTTAAACAATGCAGAAGTCCACAAACCATAAAAGCATAAAGCTTCTGATTAAAAAGAGACCAGCTTTCAATGCAAAAGAGATGGCTATGCAAATGCAGAATCTTGGTCCAAACAATAATGAAATATCTACCAGTTTTGGTGGATGATGAACTGAACATATACAAGGGATTCCTGAATCTATAGAACTAGGTTTGAGACACTGTAAGCGCAAATACTGCCTTCATGACTTACCATCTTCCAAAAATCTCCAGCCTGTTGATTATACAGAAACTGATCTGAAGTGGAAGATGTAAGAAGGGGAAATAACATGAGGGGTATTAACCAAACTCATTCAGCTTTGCTGCCGTTTGCAATAATTCATATGGCTGAGTCTATAGTTAGTCATCTCCTTAACAGAGTTTACAGGAGCACTTAAAGGAGCCTTTGTCATAGACCTTCTTTGTTTAAATAAGCCTATAATGTAGTGATAATTGGTATTTACATTTAGCATATGTGCATGGCTACAGTCTATCTTTCCTATATATCATCACAGTAAGGAAAAAACAGACAAAGAACCAAGTTGACCACCAAGAGTAAGATCGATGAGAATTCTTAAGAATGAACAATTAGCAATTTGAAACAGCTAGATTGCTAATTTTAGATTGCTAATAATCAGCAAGACAGCAGAGGTAACTATAAAGCTTTCTTTGACTTTCAAAATGATGCTTCAAAGCAATTTAATGTTTAACTACATTAGTGGTTTAAACCATAATATCAGAAAACAGTCCAGTTGTATTTCAAGAGTTGAAAAGTGAATCAGACAGAAAACTAAAGGTTGCATTTAAATAAGATCCTTTTTTCAAAATCTATGATTTTCTAATCAGCAAAAGTGTTCTAAAGTTCTAAAAATTACATGTATTATATGTATATGTATTAATCCCATCAAAACATACTCAGTATCACATTATGTTTTTAATCTGAAAGAGAATTACTGAAATAAATTCATCAGTCTATTTGAGTTGCATGACAATTTAAAGTTAGAGTAAGCATCTTTCATAATAATTATGTCATAAAGAAGGCAGTATTTGGCTTTTTAGAAAAAATTCTCTCCTATAATAAAGACACTAGCACTGCAGCTCTGACTGAGGTTATATTTATATAATTGAGCTCAAATGTTTTGCTGCTTTAAACTACTTAATTTTAGGGAGAATTAAAAAGAAAATAAAATTACTATTGGTCCCATTTTTAATACAATTCAATTTTCATTTAAAGTACTTGCTAATTTTATTTTTAAAAATCAAAATAAAACTCTTAAGCACATAATTTTTAACGCTCTCTGAAACAGCTCCATACTGAATCTTAAATCTAGCGAATTTCTAAATAAGAGATAAAGCTGCAAAGGCTAACTTCATTTTCTGCATATGAGAAATTTCACTGCAAAAAGTATCCCTTTACATCTTTGGTCTAGACCAAAAAATAAGTAAGTAAGTTTTAAGCCTATATATCAATGCACGTATTTTGTACTTGATAGACTACAAATTGATTGGGTAAACAAGGTTAGGGTGAAGCGGATAGGGACCCACACAGAACTGCTAAATAGACATAAAAGCAACATTGCTCTTCTGTTAGGGATTTAATACTCTTTGAGGCAGGGTTCTGCTCTTGCTACTACAAGACATAGAGCAATTAAAGATGAAACAAGTTGAAAGGCCTAAGTAATACTTAACAACGTAAGAAAAGCAACAATGCAACAACTATTACTATGTGAGCACTAATGCCTACAACAAAATTACACACATATCACATTTTAGAAAAATATATAGTCACTAACTTGCATAGTTTTTCAACCATGCCAGACATGATCTAGTGAGAAGAAAAATAAACAAGCACAAACCTTCAACAGTAAAAAGTTCTGAGATTTGCCAGGACATGGTGTTTACACATTCAAACTATTTTCCTTTCAAGGTGCATACTTCAATAGCTGAGCAACAGGTATTTTCCTTTCCATTCATTGCACTCAAAAATCTAACTCAGTAAGTTTAGACTAAGCAGAAATATAGAAAGCTTTGTTACTAAGAAAACAAGTTTGAGTCAACTAAAACATACGAACCACATCACCTGTTTGTCGACATTTGCCTGTCATACATACTAATCTGTAAATTCCTTCCTTATTGATTTTGGAATAGCTGAAAAGTTGTTAAATAACTCATGATATGATACTATTGAGACTGTAGCGGTGATCAGCTCTCAGAAGACTTAAGCCTTTAAGGACTTTTTTTAAAGTAATGTAGAGATAATTTTTTTTAGGAATATAAAATGCACTTGGATCAGTCAGCTCTCTACAAATAATCTATATCCAAACAATAATAGTGATGAAAATCACAAAAACAAATATATGGACAAAAATCTCATTAAATATATTAAATAAAAGTGGCTTCACAAAACACTAAGGCTAAATGAAAGATTGCATTAGATGTAGTATTATAAGTCCACACGGCTTTGTTGCATCCCAGTGCACCCAGTTCTCAGGATGTTACCAAGGTTTTTCTGTTTGGACTACTGCTTGAAAATGCAATAGAACAAACCACAAAGACTGCAAACCAAAATAACTCCTCTTCAGTCAGAGGTGGAAAACAGCTTGTCTGCATTCAAAAAGTAGTAAGGAAAACAAGGGCATGTGGAAAGAGGTTTCAGGAGGCAATGAAATCTGGAACAAAAAAGAAGTGTAAGGGAACATGGTTTCATAACAAAATACTATTTTGGACTACTACAGCTCCAGCTGCGGAAGAAAGAACTTCCATCTCAGCAGCCATTTGGAAGCCGAGAAATGCTGGTTATCCTCCAAAGCTGTCTAAATGGTGAAGAACAGAAGCAGACAAGAGAATGGAGAGACTCTGTAATAGTGTCTATAACTCCTTATGCTATTTTGGAACCCAAAGGTCTTTGAAACCCCAAGTTGCTCATCGAATCAACTATGTCCTGTAGTTGAAGTGAAGAAACGTACAGTTGGAGTTTGTGAAAGCAGATGTTTAAGGTACTGGATGTCTGGGGTGTCTGAAAGTCCTGCTCAGAGAAATGAGAAGTACACCAAGGAAAGATATGGTGATTCAGTCTATGTTAATTAAGAGAAATTTAAGTAGATTCATCAGAGTGAGTTCCAAGCACAGCAGACCCAACAATAGTGGATTCTTAAACAAACAAACAAACAAACAAACAACGTCCAAACCCCCACAAACCCAAACAGAAACCAGATCCATGTAATGAAGGAAGAAAGCCAATATTTTTAAAACTGCCTTGAATAGAAACAATATCGGAAATAAACTTGACCTCTATTAACAAAAAAGGAAAGATTTTGCAACAAGTTTAAAAAACACAGAACAAAACAAAAAAAACCAAAATCAATATGCATTCCACCTAACTTTAGGCATTAAGTAATCTCAGGTTTCTCAATTCCTTAGTCAATGCAGAGAGAAGAGAACTTCCAGGGGCCGATTAAGAATTTGCATCCTGTGACGCT
>NW_010202379.1:16835-22420 GCF_000695765.1 Mesitornis unicolor
CAAGACAGCTTTGGGTAACTACGTTTCTAATAAAGCATTGAACTAAGTGTCTACAGATGCTGGATTGTGTTTAAAATATTAACAAGCACACTGAAGTCCTCAGATGGTAATAACTATTCCTTTGCTCAGAATCTTGCAAGCCCTTCATCCCTTCATTTTCTAAAGGTTCATGCATTTCTTTAGGCTGTGGAAAAAAAGTTGGCACCACTCATTTGAAGTTATTCTATACTGCCTTTTAAAATTAAGAGATATTAAAATTATATCAAATAGCTTATTATACTTTCACATATCCCTGTATAATTGCCTAATAAAATTAATGTACTTCAATCTTTGACTCTTAAAAGCCATAGCAAAATAATTTCTTGGCAGTATTTTTTAACTTTAAAAAATCCTGAAGTGCACACATTAGTCCTACTAAAATAACTTTTTATATACAGCAGGACTAATTCAAAGCCTACTAAAACCACTGTTAGGTCTTTCACTAACTTTAGAAACTCTGAATCAGATCTCAAATCCTGTAACTACCAACAGAGAGTTCACGATCTTCATGTATTGGGTCATCAGCTCAAGACAATTCAGCTACAGAAGGATAGGTAGTAAACTCAAAGTGCAGATACATATCTCAAAATTACAACTGCTAGCAGAAAATGGTTGAAATTTCCAGTTTGCAGTTTATAAATCCAACACTACATACAGACAGAAGTATACTTCCACATGCTGCATATTTATGCATTTTTTTGGAACCAGACTTCCAAGCATATATTGCACATGTTACTCAAAGACTGAAAATTCAAAGTAGGCCTTCAAACCAGTAGACACATGAATTTAAAAAGCCTGTACCTACATTGCACAATATATTTAATCATGGTATTTATTTCCAATTAAAACAAAAAAATGTGAAGGTAGTTTGTGATGGTGCATGAGTTCACAGCAAACTATCACCCCTGTGCACTAACACAGAACTAAGCACAGATAAAATCATAGAATGTATTGGGTTGGAAGGGACCTTTAAAGATTATCTAAGTAATGCAGTAAGCAGGGACAATGTTACTAGACCAAGTTGCTCAGGGCCCCATCAAGCCTGACCTTGAATATCTCCAGGGATGAGGCCTCCACCACCTCTCTGGGCAACCTGTTCCAGTGATCTATCAACTTCATGTTGAAGAACTTTTCCTAATATCCAACCTAAACCTACCCTTTTCTAGTTTAAAACCATTATCCCTTGTCCTATTGCTACATGCCCTAGTGAACAGTTCTTCTCCAGATTTCTTATAGGCACCTTTCAGGCATTGGAAGACTGCAATAAGGTCCCCCCAGGATCTTTTCTCCAACTGAACTACCCCAACTCTCTCAGCCTATCTTCATAGGAGAGGTGCTTCAGCCTTTGATCATCTTTGAGGCCCTCCTAAAATCCTTCCAAGAAACTTCATGCAAGGTTTCCCAGAGATCTGTCCTGCCCCAGCTGCATTCCTATAAACATTCCATTAGTTATGTTAAACAGGGGTTCAAGCACAGATGACTTCTGCCAAATTCAGGACTGCAACCACTTTCTAACCCTCCCTTCCCACTGTGATCCTTAACCAAACAGCTGGTTGTTGAAAATTAAAGCAGCAAAATAGTTTCTGTGGGTCTTCACTTCCAGTAACAATATGGCTTTACACATACACGTAGATAAACTCACACATTCTACATTGTTCAATCAGTTTAGGGGTTTGTGTATTTTTATCCCTAAACAAGAAGAGAATTACAGCAACCCTCTCTACTGTGCCCATGACTTCTCCTCAAAAACTAGCTTCTTCCACACTTCAAAGCCTTGGCTGGTGCCCATTGCTTCCCAAACAGGGAATTAGCCTGACACTTCAGCTGCATTCACAGGATGGGAAGGGGACTCAATGGCTAAAAGCAGCAGAAGTGTTTTATATGAAGTGCTACACGTTTTCCAAGAAAAGCCTCTTAGTGAGGGAATGAAAGAAAGAGGATAAATGCCCGCAACAGAACTTCCATGCCACAGCTATTGTGGCCTGAAATTTCGAAGTGGCTCTAATTTACTCTGCAGACTGCTTCATAGCACTCACGTTACAGGGACTGAAGGCTGACCGTCGCCCTGCACTCACCTCCACCTTCTTTGTGCTTCTTAGAAGACAAAAAATAAAAATCCATTCTAATAGGTTGTTTTTTTCCCCTGATCTACAATAGGAAACATCTGATGTACACTGAAGATGTATCTAACATACTTTTATCACATGCCACACAAAAAAACACTAGATCTGGCTACATTTACCTGACAAAATAAGCTGGAATTGCATGTTCTGACTGTGTTCAGTACCCTCAGCTAAGACGTTTCACCGTATTTAGCTACACTTGCTTACCAGTTTGAAATAGTAGCATGTTCTAACACCCATTGCACACATTCAGTTATTTGGGATTCATGAAGGAGGGTCACAAAGGGGAATCTCCCCAAAATGCTGATTACTCTGGCACACTCTGAAGGCATCTCACACAGGCTGACAAGCTTTAGTTTTGTGCAAGGTTCAACAGGTGCTTCCATCTAGAAAATACACTTAGTGGAGAGTGTCAGTGACCACTCATTCTGTATGCTTTAGTGTCCTGAATGCTTGCTTAGGAAATGAGATCCATTCCTCTAGCACAGTTTCTACCAGAAGTTCAAAACCACCCAGCAAGTCTTACCAGGTACCTGATTCAGTGTGCTGTCTTGCTTCACACTAGGCTGCTATCCAGGGTCTTGGTGCCTAGAGATTAGGTATGGAAATCCTGAATGCATTTCTGCCACCTCATAGGATCCAGCCCTTAGCAGCCTGTTGCTCTTTCCCCCCCTTTATTGTCACTGAAAGATCAGACCCTTGATTTCTTACACAGAAGTATAACCAAAAGTAAAGGCTTGACATTTGTACTGCGGATGTTGGCCGCATAGTTTGTTTCTTTTTATGTGTGGATCTGCACAGAAGTCTGCAGATTGGGACAAAAATACAGATCAAGTTCTGTTTTCACATTAGTGCAAGCCCAGAGTAACTAAAGACTTCGTACATTTATTTAGGATATGCAACTGAGTAAATAAAAAAAGTAAGCCAAAAGAACTCTTAGATTTATAGATTTAACGTCTTTACTTTATGATTTTTAAAGTCTTTAAAAAATGAACAGTCACATATTTTTGATATGGAAAGTGTATTCCAGGTTGTTTAGCATGCTTAGTTTAGGAAAACAGGTGAGTTTAACTATAATTTAAATTCTCTACATTGCCTAAATACACTGCTTGAAAGCTTAACTTTTTTTTCTGTTAGCAATTTTGCCAAATCTTATTTTCAATTTCAAGTAGAGCTTTTACTGTTTTTCCTAAAACTCTGGAAGCAATCACAATTCAGACTTTCACATATGCTTCTATACAAAAACATAGCAACGACAGAAAAAAACTCTAAAAATGTAATACTCCTTCCAAAGCCAGAAAGGTCATTTGGACTGAGGTGCCCAAAATTACTGACTGGATCTGGTTCACTAGAATAATTCCTTCTGCACGTAGCTACAGCTTCCTCCCCACTCTTTAAGATACTTCTAGATATAAATAAGGGCAAGCTGGGGCTGCATGAATTATTTGCACAGCTTGCTCCCTGTTGTAATGTTTATGGAAAAATCACAGCTCTTCTCTCTCCACTTAAATAGAAACGGGCATGCCATGATGATACCTGCTTTAGTTTACTGATGTTTGATGGATGAATGTCTGCTCACATAAAAGCGGCATATGTGCTTGTAAGAGGACAAGTAAAGACGTGAAGGACATGTAAGAGGCAGCACACAATCTCCAATCATGTGATGAGATATATAGCCATTACAATTAAGAGAGACATCTATATGCTACTCACTGATGGTCATGTCTCGGGATGAAGTCATATTTGGATACATCACTTGAATAGAACAGACTGCTATTATCAGCTGATTTGACAGGAAATAACTACATTTTGGTCTTGTACGATTATACCTCATTAATTCCCCATGTTCTCTCACATCATACACTAAATCAGATCACCCCACCTCAAAATGAAAAGAAGACCTGACAAGCACAGTCAAAGACATTAACAACAATCCACAATGCTAAACTGTTTTTCTGTATGAGAGCTGTAAAATAAATGTAAATTTATGAATGACATTACCAAATTGATTATACACTATTTCTTACAAAACAAGAACCGGTTGAAATCTAAAGAAACAATCAAGTTAACAGCTCTAAAATAAAGAAAAGGGAGAGGGAAAAAGGAGAGATCCAGCTCCCCACCAAAACTTAATTACACAGTGCAACTCAAACTCATTACCATGGAAGACTGCGGAAGCCAGAGCTATAAACAGCCATAACAAAGGAATTTGGCAAACTTGGGGTGAGTGTATAACTGGACAATGAACTTGGTGAGCTAGAGTTACCCTGGCTTAGCCCTAATGTGCTGCCTGATGAAAGTCAATGGCTAAAACTGGAAAAAAGCATCTCTCCACTTCAAACACAGTCCTTCAGTATTCACAACACAATCTGATTAAATACTAACCCAGATGGACTTCAGCATGGTATTTCTAATGCTTTTTTGTAATTGTACTCATACGGAAGAGGATTTTGGCATGCCATACTATATATGCCTGTACAAAGGTATGCTGCTTGGATGGTCAGGTACTCACATCTACTCCAACCTCCTGCATGCAGTGGCCATTTTCATTTATGTTTCTCAGCACTGAATCGAATGTCTTGGAAACATAAAAGGCTACTACCTGAGAGCACCTAGACTGGATGATCAAAATAAATGCTAAAGTCACCATTTTCCTTGACAGTTTATTCCAAAGATTAGTCACTCTCACTGTTCAGGAGAAAAAAACAACAACAACTTCCCCCCCCAAAAAACACCAAAACAAAACAGTGCCTCTGAGTTTTCAGTTTTTAATTTATGCTATGCCTTTTGCCATGTTACGCTATCTCTTTCCAAAGATTTCTACATACTTTTTCCAGTCATCTTTTGATCTGTAACTCTTCAAGATTCTCACTAGAAGTTATTTTCCTCTCTCTCTTTTTATTGTTATGCTTCTCTTTCCTCCAAGCCATTTTTTTCAGCACAGGTTCACCTGTAGACATCAAAATTAGAGACAGCTGTGCCACAGACAGTAGAGAGGAGAAGGGTACGTCTCTGCTACAGCTCACTGTTTCCCTCTATATGTGTGAGGTTCTTCTGATCCTTTATCAGTGACAACATTCTAATGAAGGACGACATAGAAATATATTTATTATGGCTCTTAAATCTTTCTTCTAGTACTACTTTCCATTATATGGTCCTCTATATAGCTATATAACAAGGATAGTCAGTCTTAAATACTAGAAGGCAAATCACAGTTTAGTTTCAAATATGAGTTTCAAGGATTGTGAGTATCAAGAATCAAATCCCTTTTTGGAACTTTGGACTGATGATTTTTCACATTTGGGACTACCAGCATTTTACTACAGCAAGGTGAAAAAAAGTCTTTGTATGTGATGTAGCAGATAGCAGTAACATAGGAAGTACTTCTGCAACAGTAATATATGTTTGTTTATGGCTTTCCCT
>NW_010202379.1:22451-44213 GCF_000695765.1 Mesitornis unicolor
TTGTTATTTTACAGGCCATATAAAACACTCTTGCAAAGGCCATTCAAACTGGCATGCTATGACAGTTAAACTGTTTTTAAGTTTCTAGGCTTTCAAGAAGACATTTTCTCTAATAGTTTGTTTCTGCCAGTGCTCATTGCCAATCATAAATACGAGGCCTGACAGGGTCAGGATTATCATGCTGAAAAAATCAAGGCACTTCACTGGATTGAAGTAAGGCTTTTAATTAATTTGTTTCCACTTTCCTTACTACCAAGTTAAACAGTCTTTCGCCACAAAAACAAGGGTGAGGGATACAGGGAGTTGAATTCAGTGTTCCTCATATGAAATTATCACTTGGAGCACTGTGGGACAGAACTGCATTTCAAGTACAAATCACCTGATGGTTTAGTTGGTTTCTTTTCATGGTCTAGTAAAAGCTGCTTTTTTTTTCCTCTTAATTAAATCAGAGAGATTCATTATGTTACACTTCACAGTTTGGGGCAAATAAGAGAAAAGAGTAAGGTACCTGTGAAACACTTCTGACTCAGTGATGAGAGAGGTGACTTGGTCTCACTTCTCCACTCAGATTAAAACATTTACTAAAGAAGGATGAAGATGAAGCAAGTGGGTGGGAACAGGAGTGAAAGAGACATCACTCTGAGTTAGCAGAGCATAGGCAATTTTTTTCATTGGCACTGCCACAAAGATCCCCGAGTGTATCTAAAGGTATGCTTGTGAACAGTCGCATTTAGTTATGGAACAAGTTATAACCGTGCATGTACTTCAGTCTGTGCAGATCAGGGAATAAAGAATTGAAAACTACTTAAAGATATCAGATTAATTAAAGGAAGGTTATTAAACTGATTACTTTTGTCTCATGCATATCTTTGACAACTTTTATACTACTAAGTGATATATGATGCAATACAGTATTTTAAGTGAGAGAAGCCAAAGTTAGCTCAACTCAGACCACTGTACATCCACATCAGATAGAGTGGACATTGAGAACGTGAGTCAGGCAGCTAACAATTGGAAAAGCTTCTGTAAACAAAAGACATGATTTTGACTTGAAAATATGTTTCTGTTAAGTAAAAATAGTTCTCCTTCTGATAATGCACATTTGCAGCACTTTATTACACTAGTTTTCAATAGAATACTTACATATAAGTATACAGGCTTAAAAACTTGACGTCTATAAATATTAATAAACATAGGAAGTGAATATCCTGGAGTCTTAACCTATACCTAGGTATGGTATTCTCATCAAGACTGTAACAAGTATTATAACCATAATGTCCTGAAAGACAGCTCATCAGTTTGCAATCAGAGTCTCCCTTCCACATTTATCAGCATTCCTAAGAAAGTTTTAGGGATTGTGTAAAAATAGACAGTTAATTAAAAAAAAAAACCCAGAACAAACCAAATGAAACCCAAAACAACAAAGTGAAAACAAATAACAATTTTAAGACTCTATTTCCATTTTAAATTTGTTTATCCCTTGATTCTGTATTTTGTAGTAACTGACCTATTCGAAACTAAACCAAAAATGAAAAGAGATTATTTAATGGAAAAAAAATGACTACTTTTGCTTCAGCTACAGCAGAATTGTTAGCTGGCAGTTTTAAGTACACATTAAATATCTTGAAAATAATAATACTTCTTTGAAAGGATCTATGTGCATATATAGACACATTTCATGTGTGTGCATGCGTGTCTATACACAAGAGTGGAAACAGCATCATTATATTCTATAGTTAGACCTCAGTTAAGCAACAGTATCCAGATAAAGAACAATACCTTAAACTAAAACTATATGACCTCAGGAAAATCCATACTAAAATTATCTCCTTTTTAATTCTATTGTATTACCACCGAACAGGAATTAGGACAACAGCTGGTGTTAAGTATCAGATGCATTGATCTAGTACACAATTTAAAAAAAAATATATATATATACATGCACACTTTACATTCTCTCAGCATAGAATATGTTATATAGTGTTTCTATTAACCTTAGTCTCTGGCTAAATGTTGCTGGAACTGCAGGAATAATTGGATGGGAGTTCTCACCTCTTCCCTGCTGCTGCTGCTGCTTTTCTTTATCCCTTTCACCACCTCCTTCAGCCACTTGCTATTTATAACAGCACCAACCGATGGGATTTAAATATTAAGCAAAGCTTCAGTACTCCAGAAAGCTTTCAAGCTTGGTCTGAGGACAAAAGCTTAATGTACTTACGAAAAATCCCTCAGCAATTTCAGCAAAGTGGATATGAAAAACATTGAATGCAACTGAAAAGATTTGCTGTAGTTACACAAGATAAATGTGCACACATTTATTTCATTTAATGCCCCTTCCCCCTGGCCCCAATCAGTATGTCCACTTAAAAGCGGTAACATTTGAAACCTGAAATTTCTGAAGAAACCTTGAAACTGTGGCTGATGAGGTCGTGTCATGTATTCCTTGTAGGTGCCTGCCTGTGTCTTAGCTACAACAGGAGTTCAGATAGCCCGACTCAGTTGCTTAACCTTTAAGCAGATAAAGTGATAAAGCCAACCAATAATCACAGATGTTTTTCAAAGAATTACTACCTCTTTCAAGGCATTTTCTGCTCTAAGTCCATTTTTCCATAGGACATTGCAAAGTGAAAAGAAAATAGGCCCTCACAGCTCAGTTAATAGTACCAGTGTGATATCAAGTTATCGATCAACAAATGTCCTAGACTACTCCAAAAAAATACCCATCTCTACTAGTTCTACTCCAAATTGCTTATTCCTGTTCTCCTCCAAGTCCTCATCTCCTGTGCAGACACAGGCCTACATGAAACCAAGAGTTTCAGTAAGAGTTTCAAGTAAATCAGATTGAAAAAGTGATCCAACCCAGTACTCCTTAACCCTCACACCTTCCCCGACACAAGCTGTTATCCCGATCACGTTCCACATTCAGTTCCCCATGAAGATCCCCACATACTCCTACTGGCATTCAGGAAGGGACAGTGCAAGGGACAAATAAGCAAGTGGGCAATGGGAATGCTGTTGGGGCTAGCAGCACTAAGCTACACAGGTTTAAGCAGTTAACTTTAGCTGGAACTGCTTCAATTTTTCCACCTATAAGAGACCCTGTTTCTAGCTGTCTATTCAAAGATTTTGACAGATTTTTAACTGAAGCTTGATTTTTCCACTGGGGAACTGTCCTAATGTGTGTTTCTTGCCCACATTAAAATAGTGCAGCCTCCTCAATGAAGATTTGTAGCATTTTAAACAGACAGGGAAGTATGATCTGGAGCGATAGAGGAAAAAAAAAAAAAGAGGGTGCCTCAGGGGCATAATTCATCATCTTGAACAAAATTTGTCCAACAAATAAGCATTATGGCTTAGGAATTTCCAGCAGATTGTGGCAGATTGCTCTGCTAAAACACAAAAATTTTTAACGAACAAGCAGTACATGTTCCCTGAAGCTGCTGAACAACACTTGCTCTGCAGGTACAGCTCTGGTCTGCAGCAGGTCACAAAGCGAGAGCAGTGAGATTTTTCTTTCATATACTCTCAGTGATTCCAGAACAGACAGCTAAACAAGAGAGACTTGAGTGTAATGGAACAGAAAGCAGAAAAAGGTTCAGTTTGCCCTGAGAAGAAAAAGAGAAAAAAGGAAGGACACAGAGAGGGAACAGAGCTAGAGTCTGCAGCTGAAATTTAGATCTCACAGAAGAGAGTGGGAGAACAGGAAAAGAAAGCTGTGATCTGAAACTAGTGAGGGAGATGAGGGAGAGGGAGGAACACTGAAGAGGGACCTGGGTTGTCACCAAATTTCCTGTGAAGAGACAAAGAGCCAAAGGAATCGTTGTGACAGCCTGGTGTAGCTTTGCTGCCATTTATTTGCATGAAAAAAAGCAACTAAAAGTTAGGATGATGGGTAAGAAGGGAAGGGAGATATCAAATAATTTCACAATTTGATGAACACAGGACCTGCTCAAGAACACTGTGAAAGACAGGAGACTATAGGTACGGCTTGCTGTCCTCCTTGGCTATTTTAGTATTCACACAATGCTACCTTGAACGGGAAAAACACACCCAAAGGTCTTAAGATGTGGGCTTCCATCTTTTCGGCCAGATCAGTTTCCTTATGAATTCACAGCTCTTAAGTCCAGTTCAGCATGACTAGCACATGCTGTGGTAAGGGAGGTGGAAGCACTTAGACTGGTGCTGCTCACTGCCTCCCCATACCAAACCCCATTCAGCCAGGCAGAGGAACAGGTTAAATAAGGAGCATGAAGCTGGCTGGGACGTGGGGTAACAGTGAGGAGTGGATAAGGGAAAAGGCAACACTCCTTTGGGAAACTGGTCACTGCCAGGCCCATGCCCACTGAAAACTGTCCTCTGGACTCAGATGATACAACTGTGGGTAGTTTTGTTGATTTTTTTCCAATGTCCCTCAACATCAGGCAACTCCAAAGAGGCAGTTTTTAACTCTAACATTGTGTAACTTCTGAACACTTAATTTTTGTTGAAGTAGCAAACTGTAGTGTATATATTTATATACTACATACATTTACGGTTGCAATGCCTGTCAATACTACTAGATTTATCTTGGTTCTAGGCTAGCATATTACTTATGGGGAATGACAGCAAAGTATTGATTATACATCTTCATATCATAGCAAGAGAAAGGTTTCCAGAAATGGAACTCTCTACCTGGTCTTTCAGTGACACAAGTAGAAGGTATATATTTATTTATATGTCCTTCCATTAGTTTAATAGCAATTGCAATAATTTTAATTACAGTACTTCTATAGAAATAATTTTGGTCAACTACCTCCATTCAACATTAATGCAAATAATAATCCACAAAGAGATGGGCATGCAAACCATCAGCATAAGTTTAGCTGCTCATGAGCTCCATGGATTTTCTTGCAGTAATTAGCATAGCTGACTAGTTAAACTAGCAATTCAGTCCAGCATTACCGGCCTTTCACTTTAAAACTTATTTTGCACAAAAACAAACGTAGTCAAGAGCAGATTGTTATACTAAAACAAGATTTACTTCCCTGTAAAGCTTTTCCCTCATCTTTTACTCCCATATATTGTAATCTCTTGCATATATTAAAAAAAATATAAAAGCAAAATTGATTTGTTTAGTAAGACCTACATAAACACCCTCATTACTTACAAAGGTAAAGTGTTTACTTAAGATTTAAAAGTATTCATAAGTAAACTGCTGTACAGTCACCATAATCCAGCATAAATCCATGCCGCTACTGAAAGGAGTACCCTTGTCTTACTTCCCCCATACCAGCTCTAACAAGACCAGTAGGAGGAGGAGTAAGAACTAGGGGACCTGGGTGGAGCACCCCTTCTATCGAATCTATGCTGCAAATGCAGCCTTATTTAAAATAGCACAGATGCAATGCAGTTAACTTGTTACTTTTATGCACTACCTTCAGCTACTGTGGCTGGACCCAGAAAGGTATTACAATTACACGTTTAGATCAGTGTTATTGTTGTGTTACAGCAGCATATTTATACTAGAAAATTAATTTAGTGCAGACAACTCTTATGTAAAACCACTACAATTTCAGTAACAAAAACATAAAAAAATAAAATCATTCTTTCTTCCCAGGTACAGCTCTGTCAGAGTTTGGAATGAAAAAAAGAAAATGCCCTCAAAGAGGATGGTAGAAATTTCTCACACTGTTGTGATCACTGAGTATAGCCAGAGAGGTTGTGGGGTTTTCTTATTTGTTTGCTTTCTTTCAATTTCCTATAAGATTTTGGAGCAAATATTGCAGCCCAGCTACAGTATTTCCATTTCAAGATAATATCTAAGATAATCATAATGATCTAAACACATATGCTTCAGTGGGACCCTTAGAAAGATACAAATTCCTCAGATAGAGAAGCACATCCTACTTCTCAAGTGAGGGAGAAGAAAGATGTCCTAATACCACAAAGAAGAAGGAACAATGAATGTACAGGAAAAAGAATATTCTAGAGAATGTAATTTTCTTTGGGTGAAGACAGAGATTTCTAAGGGGGTGATGCTGGATATATAATCCTTAGCTGAAGAGTTTCACTTAATTCCCTTTTCTTCTCTTGCAGGAGAGAGAAGATAAGGGAATTAAGGGAAATTTTGGACCAGACTGTTAAAGACTCCATCACCTTCCTCTAAATAATCCTGCAACTCTTCCCACACCTTTCTATGGAGTAGGGTATCAAGAGCAAGACTGGATCTCCTGGTTTAACCCTCTACTTGAGGCATTGCAGTTGTGTTCATCAAGTGGCATTTCGGACATGGAATTACCTACAAACAAACCCATAGTAAGGGTTCCAGGCACCATAAGCAGCTCAAAGGAGTTTGCAATTCTGACCTGGAGAGAAAATACTGCCCAAATTTGTCAAACCCACAAGCACAAATCAAACGAAAAGACACCATGCATGTGACAAAGATCTAAAAAGGAAAATAAAAGTAAACACTTAAAAAAACCCTACCAAACAAAACACAGTGGGGGAAGCTGACATTGGACCCAGTCTCTGTGACTGGCTAAAATAGAAAATGCACTTACATTAAATTCAAACACAGAATTAAAGAATTAAATAACACAGTTATGTTTCTTCTTTAGTTTGGTCTCAAAATTTCAGGACATATATCCCAGACACCAAAATAAACAGCAAATTTTATTTTGTAAGTGCTGAAAATAACTTTTTTGCCTATGTAATACACAAGAATCAAAGAAGAGAGAAGCAAAGAATATAAACTGTAGGATAAGTCTTTACAGATATCACAAGTCACCGAAATCCGAGAAGCTCCACTGCACCTGAGCTGGCACCATCCTGGCATGAAATAGTTCAGGAACTACTAACTGCTCATGGCATTTTCAATATAAAACTAGACAAATCCACGGACAAGAGGTCCATACAGAGACACTGAAGGAAAAAGGCAGAGGTACATCCTCCAATATCCTCAATCCAACCACTGTGGATCCTAAGAGGGTATGAGGAGAGTGAACTCACACCCATTTTTAAAAGGAGTAGAGAGGGAGGACCCTGGGAACTACTGACCTGTCAGCCTCACTTCTGTGCCTGGGAAGATCATGGAACAGATCCTCCTAGAAGCTATGCTGAGGCACATGGAGGACAGGGATTTGAGACAGCCAGCATGGCTTTACTAGGGGCAAGTCCTGCCTGACCAACCTAGTGGCTTTCTACAATGCAGTAACTGCATCAGTAGACAAGGGAAGAGCTATGGATGTCATCTGTCTGGATTTCTGCAAGGCCTTTGACATGGTCCCCCCGCAACATCCTTCTCTCTAAGTTGGAGAGGTATGGATTTGATGTGTGGTCTGTTCAGTGGATAAGGAATTGGCTGGATGATCGCATCCAGAGAGTAGTAGTCAACAGCTTGATGTCCAGATGGAAGACAGTGACAAGTGGTGTCCCTCAAGGGTCTCTACTGGGACCAGTGCTGTTTAATATTTTCATTAATGATACTGACAGTGGGATTGAATGCACCCTCTGCAAGTTCACTGATGATACCAAGCTGGGTGAAGAGGTTAATGTGCCAGAGGGAAGTGATGCCATCCAGAGGGACCTGGACAAGCTGGAGAAGTGGGCCCAGGTGAACTTCATGAGGTTCAACAAGGCCAAGTGCAGGGTCCTACACCTGGATCAGAACAATACTCATTACCAATACAGGCTAGGAGATGATGTGCTGGAAAGCAGCACTGAGGAAAAGGACTTGGGGGTACTGGTGGGTGAAAAGCTGGACATGACCATCTGTGCATTTGCAGCCCAGAAGGCCAACTGCATCCTGAGCTGCATAAAAAGAAGAGTGGCCAGCAGATCGAGGAAGGCGATTCTGCCTCTCTATTCTGCTCTGGTGAGACCTCATCTGGAGTACTGCGTCCAGCTATAGAGTCCCCAACACAAAAGGGACATCAAACTGCTGGAGCAGGACCAAAAGGAGGGCCTCAAAGATGATCAAAGGGCTGAAGCACCTCTCCTAGGAAGACAGTCTGAAAGAGTTGGAGTAGTTCAGCCTGAAGAAGAGAAGGCCCTGGGGGGACCTTATAGCAACCTTCCAATGCCTGAAAGGTGCCTATAAGAAATTTGGGGAGGAACTGTTCACTAGGGCATGTAGCAATAGGACAAGGGATAATGGTTTTAAACTAGAAAAGGGTAGGTTTAGGTTGGGTATTAGGAAAAGTTCTTCAACATGAAGTTGATAGATCACTGGAACAGGTTGCCCAGAGAGGTGGTGGAGGCCCCATCCCTGGAGATATTCAAGGTCAGGCTTGATGGGGCCCTGAGCAACTTGGTCTAGTAACATTGTCCCTGTGTACTGCAGGGGGATTGGACTAGATGATCTTTAAAGGTCCCTTCCAACCCAATATATTGTATGATTCTATGATTCTAACTGGAGAAAGTAACTAAGCCCAAATACTCCCTACCAAGCAGAACAGAACATGCTGCTGAGACTGACAGAAGCCAATCGCTTGTCTAGGCAGACCATTAGTCAGTCCCAGTGGAGTATTTCTTATATTCTTATGCTTCAGCTAGACTTGACATGTATCTAAATATTTGCAAGTGTTGGTAAGTTTCTGATACATTTGCTTAGTCATATGCACCTAGTTAGTGCACATAACCAAGCTCTTGCAAATCTTACTCAACAGCAACTTCCTATTGTTAACCGGTATAAACAACTTATCCAAGATTGCTGACATATTTCACAGATTACTGTGACTGTCTCGTTTCTTAAAAAAAATCATTAAGGACATTAAATATACAGTTCATGGTTTATAACTCAGAAGATAGCTAGTCCCATTAAATCTCTCGCTGTGCACATGTGACAGGCAGAAAAATACATTCAAAGCATAAAGAACACAGGTTAAATAATTGTACATCATCTTGGAACAGGCCTGTAAGAACAGTTTTTATGTGAATTTTGAGGAAGTAGTAATAACTAGGAAATGCCTTCCCCCATCCAATTCTTCAGTATACATACAGACATTTATAAAAAGAGGTATTTTAATCATACTCATGTCTGATATGTTACAAAATACTCTCCAATCAAGACACACTTTTAGAACAAATATATAAGTGGAATTACTAGGAAAGAAAACAAAACATCATTGTGTCCCTATATACATCCATGGTGTCCCACATCTGGAATCCTTTGTGCACTTTTTACTCATCCTTCTCCTTGTTCTGCAGTCTTAAAGAGAATTAAGAAAGGTATGAAGTTGGATGATCAAAGGCAAGGAACAGTTTCATTACAAAAAATGGGTTATATAAGTGAAGGCTCTTAAACCTGAAAAAGAGCAATGGAGAGGAGGACTCAATAAAACCACAAGTGGTGTGGACAGAATTGTTCCCTGCCTCATACAGGACAAGAACTAGGGAAGTTTCATACACAGTTAACAGGTGTCAGGCTCAAGATGAACAAAAGGAAATAGTTCTTTCAGTACTGAGGCTTGTGCTTTTCTGTTTTTTTATCTGTTTGTTAAATTTACTATTATAGATACTAAATAGAACATCAACTCAAAGCCAAACCTCTTGACACAGAAAGATGCTGATGTGAAAAGCTTCTGTGAGCACATCGATAACACATAGAAGGAAAGTCAACTGAAAGCTAATAAATAAAATAGAGCAAAATAATCCCCCTCCCCACACCTCACTATTTAAGTAAAGGAAGTCCACAAGCTGCCCTGCTGCCAACAGTCTTTAAGTATGTAGTGACACTTGCAGTTTCTTTGCTCAGAAGGAGGTTGTCAAGTAGGTCCTGTAATTTGGCAGGGCCTTGGATAGTAAGAGCATAAATAAAAAGGAAAGAAGTCCAGCCAAAAAAACTAAGAGGTACTGGAAGAGCCAGAAGAGTGCCTGTAGCCAGGTGCACGTTGCCATGGTTGCCCTTTCACTATAAAAACCACGATGAGCCTGGGGACCCTGTGAGCATCAGATGCCTACTGTTGAGTTTTTCGATTGACTTCCCCAGCTGACCAAGTAGCAGATACATGCTTGCACACCACGGTTTCAGGGCTTCTCCTGAACATTGTCTATGGGACATAAAGATGAAAAAGCAAGCGGAGTATGACTCTCCCAAAATGTTTCCATGGGATAGTTTGGGGACAAATCAGCTGAATGTCATACAAGCAGCCACGCACAGGGGAATAAAGCAGGGCAGCTCACAGGACAGAGGATTAAAAAAAAAAAAATAAACAAACTTTTAGGGAACAGGACTCATCGGGCACTGTCTTCCTGTGAGAAGAGACACGCCCATGGCCAAAGGGCAGCCTTCACCTGGAAGGAACTGGGGAGAAGGGGGTGTAAAGGGGAAAGTGTGACAGATTTCTCCTCATCACATCCTCATCAGGTTTCCAACAATAACATCACTCTCAAAGTCATTCTCTGCCACATCAGTGGGGTGCACTCTTTGTGTTCAGTGGCTGTGCAGCAGGGGCTGTCCAACAATATTGTTTGTGTTGGATACTTTTGAAAATAGCATATAGGGCTAACCAGGTATTTTGTCTGACCAGGTACCGCCATTCATCTACTCTTATGTGACTTCAATACTCAAAATAAATACCATAAGCCAACTAATCATGGAGTAAAGCAGCAACTTACAGGCTTACGGGAGAAAACACAGATCATCTGTCTGTCATAAAGAGATGAGGATTTGAAAATTTCATTAATTTTCTGAAACTGTTAGCTGAGCCATTCAAAGAGTTTCATTACTACAAAGAGCTTTTTTATGCTCTTAATCCAGATTAGTAATGACTGTTCAGTTTAGAGTTTGCCTAATTCTTTAGTTCTACTAAATTCAATAGAACAGCCTAATTCTTCCTTCCTTTGAAGCATAGTCCTGCCATCCGAAAATCCTTTGCTGCTCCTTCCTCTACTTCCTGCTCTAAGATCATGGTTCAGTGTGTCTTCACTGCCTTATCAGCCTGTCCATAGATATTTCAGAAAGGAAAGTGCTCAGAACTCCTCTACTCCTCCTTTACTCCTTTTAATTTACTATTTTTAGTGACTTGGTCACCTGCTGGATCAGCAGCCTGTAGAAAACACAAAGCAGCAAGGTTCTCATTAATGTTAAAGATCCTAATTATTTTCACAGTTGATGATCAGAGACAAATAGGCAGCTCTTAGGTAAGAAAAATAAAAGCATTTTTTTAACACATCACTTCTTAAACTTTTTAGTAGTACAAGCTGCATTTACTTCGAGTTGAGTGCCACAGTCTTGGAGGGAACCATAACTGCAGAAACAACCCTTTATCAACCAATTCGCCACTATAAGGTGGCCTGATCTCAGTCTGTTCATCAAACCCACCTGCCTTAGCACAGACACAATGAATCCCCTCCTAAAAGAGGTCAGGACAATCTCATGTGCCCAGTACTACTAACACAGCATTCCTGGCAGGCAAAAGAAATGTCACTGAGACAGCTGAGAGCTGCTCAGCTACTGAGATCTACTGAGCCACAAAAGGAGGCCAGAACTTTCCAAACTCTGTGTTCAAAAAATTACATTCTCATGTCTCAGGGTGCACCTGGGAACACAAAGCAGAAGGCACAAACTCAGCACCACTAACAGCCCAGTAAGCGAGCAAGGAGACCCTCGGAGAATTTGATTTTGAGCCTAACCTCTTGGCTTCTGCTGCCTGGAAGTTTAGACAAAACTGTCATGAAAAGCCATGAAATTTTACAAAGACAGACCAATGCTAGCCATATTCAGTCATGTCAGTGCAATATTTAGCAGCTGTTGATGTTGTCATGAAAGCTGTGTCCTGTGACCCTGCACAAAAGGGTTCTTGGTATTTTTAAAGGAACCACCATTTTGCCTTTGCTAGCCAGCAAGAAACACACCCACCTGGAAAGATAAAATAATTTTCCATTCCTATTTTCCCTCCTGGCATTAACACTTCTCCATGTTTACTGCATCTGAACATAAGCCAGCAGTTTGCCCAGGTGGCCAAGAAGGCCAACAGCATCCTGGCCTGCATCAGAAATAGCGTGGCCAGCAGGAGTAGGGAAGTGATTGTCCCACTGTATTCAGCACTGGTGAGGCCACACCTCAAGTACTGTGTTTAGTTTTGGGCCCCTCACTACAAGGACATTGGGTCACTGGAGCATGTCCAGAGAAGAGCAACAAAGCTGGTGAAGGGTCTGGAGAAGAAGCCTTATGAGGAGTGGCTGAGGGAGTTGGGATTGTTTAGTTTAGAGAAGAGGAGACTGAGGGGAGACCTCATTGCTCTCTACAACTACCCAAAAGGAGGTTGTAGAGAGGTGGGTGTTGGTCTCTTCTTCCATGCAGCTAGTGTCAGGACAAGAGGTAATGGCTTCAAGTTGTGCCAGCGGAGGTTTAGATTGGATATTAGGAAAAATTTCTTTACTGAAAGAGTAGTCAGACACTGGAAGAGGCTGCCCAGGGAGGTGGCAGAGTCACCTGGAGGTGTTCAAGAAGCACGTGTATACGGCACTTCAGGACATGATTTAGTGGGCATGGTGGTGTTAGGTTGACAGTTGGACTCTATGATCTTAAAGGTCTCTTCCAACCTTAATGATTCTATGATCTACTGTGATTCAACAGTGCAAGCCTGCTGATTATTAACAAGATTGTCTCGTTCTCTACAAATCACTAAATATTTCAATAGTAATTATATATAAGGAAAGAGTCTTAAAAATCCTTACAGCAAAGAGATCTTGAAATCTTAACATGACTACCTCAACATACATGAAGAAAATGAAATTAAGTAAATGGTCACATTTATACCACAGCAGCACTCTGCCTGTTATGCAAGATTTCCTGGGGAATGGGTGGGGTGAAGAGGAAGTCATAAGGTCAGTTTAATTTGGAAACATCTGTCTCTAGGCAAGGGACAACTGTCAATAATGCACTACCTCACAAGTTTATTTCTTAGTTTCCTTAGTTAATTACACTGCTAGTCTAATCATAAGTAGCCATTCTATAAAAAGGATACACACAGTCTCCATCAGGAGACTTGGTACATTTATGGGCAACACATGTTTCTGTCAAGTGTATCTGCAGTCAGTTACAAATATATAACTGGAATGATTGAAGTTAAATAATTTTCCTTTTCTGCATTATTACTAAGAAGAAAGAGTAGAAGTGATGTTCTCTAAGTAACAGTGAGCATACAAATAAACAGAGATTTTATCCTCACCAATACACCAAATAATGAACAATCTTTTTAGGGGTAGCTTTTTGGTATCCTCCTAGTCCCCAGTTCATAGCAGCCACAAAGCTGTCACATAGTTTGCAATACTTAACAGCTGTTAGTCAAAAAGAATGTCAGGTTGAGATTATGGTGAATTCTCAGAGCTTCAAAGGCCATGTTTTCAAAAAACCAGATTAAACAAACAAAAAAAAAACCCCAACACAAAACAAAAACCCCACCGTCTCAAAATTACTTGCAAGACTTGTAGAAAGAAATGTTCTCCCTTATTTTCTTAAGGAACAAACAAAACCTAAGCTGTTCAAGCAAGTTTTCCCTTACAGTTTTCTTTACTTCTAAGGCTTTCCTTATGTTTCAAGCTCTTCAGGATTCTTTTCTGTCTCATTGTTTAGTTTCTTTAATATGCATATAGCACAAAGTGAGACCATCTACATGGACAGTTTCTGGATCTCAACTTTGAGTAAGTTCAAGTGCAGGTGATTGTGAATCAGAGGCCACAGATCCTGGTCTTGGCGCTTATAAGTTCCATGAACAGGAGAACAGGTTCATAGCAGTGTTGGGCTCACTCTGAGACACAGGAGACCCGGAGAAGGGACCTCGTGCACATCACCTTTGCACTGCTTCCTCAGCAAAAATCCTGTAAGACTGGGATTCCAGTCAGCAGAGCAGGAACACAGACTCCACCATTTGCAAGCAGCACACCTCAAACAACAACTATCAGCTTTTCTTCATGTGATTGTGTATATGGATACTTGCAGGGCAATGAGCATTAGCCACCTATTTGGAAAGAGGTGAACAGCTCTTACATGAATAGTAATTATAGTACAGCCCTGCTAAAATTAATGTTTGACCTGGAAGTAAATACCTCAACCTCTAAAACTGCTGCTCTTTGTCTCTCTAATGAGACTGTTCTTGAGCAGACTGCAGATACTTACCAGCTCTCTCTCTCTTGGCCAATTTGAAACAAAAACACCCATAAAACAACAACCAACCAACCAACCATTTCATTGTCTACACAACCATGAGTAAGCAGACAGCAGCTAACATGCAAAGCTTCAGTTGGGCAGTTTTTCTCTTGGCTCTAAATATAGTGACTGCTGCAGCAAGTGTATTCTGGACAACTGGAACAGTCCATGAAAACTACATTTGATTTGCTGAATTCTGCAGTCAAAGTTGAAAGACAGCTAGAGTAGTTTTGCTTCTTCTGAACTATCTCAAATAGAAAGAATATTTTAGTTTGAAGGGACCTACAATGATCCTCTAGTCCAGCTCCCTGACTACATCAGGGCTGAACAAAGGTTAAAGCAGGGTACTGTCTAAATGCTTCTTAAACACAGACAGGCTTAGGGCATTGACCACTTCTCTAGGAAGCCTGTTCCAGTGTTTGAACCCTCACAGTAAAGAAATGCTTCCTAATACCCAGTCTAAACCTCCCCTGGCACACTTTTGAACTATTCCCACGCATCCTATCCCTGGATACCAAGAAGAGATCAGCACCTCACTCTTCACTACCCCTCCGCAGGAAGCTGTAGAACAGTGAGGTTGCCCCTCAGCTTCCTTTTCTCCAAGCTAGACAAACTCAGAGTCATTAGCCATTCCTAATAGGACAATGCATTCCAGTCCTTTGCCCAGCTTTGCTGCTCTCCTCTGGACACATTCAAGGACCTTCACATACTTCTTACATTGTAGGGCCCAGAACTGCATATAGTACTCAAGGTGAAGCCACACCAACACTAAATACAGCAGGATAGTAGGATATCTGTTGTTTCTGACAACCTTTACAAGTCCCAGAAATTTTCACACCTGCATTTAGAGGGTTGGGGGCTTGCTACAGATCTCCTTTGAGAAAAAGAAATGAGGAAACAGCCAAATGCCACTTCTGTTCTCAGAAGCAATTCCTTTCCTCTCCTCCCTCTCTCTCAGAGGAGCACAATTCTTGGATATGGAAAGTCAAAGAAATAAACCATTTAATGGTGTGAAGTATTTTGCTCTAAATGATATCAGATTCCTGAAATTACTTATTTCACAACACTGCCACAACCAGGTAGGAGTTACACAGGCAATGCCACACCTGTGACACCAGCGAGAAATGCTTGTGTCCCCTGATCGCCAGTAGCCTTCTGGTGTCTTCCCAGAATTGTCCAATTATTTGCCAGTATTTTCCCTTGTCCAGGATAAAAAGTCCTGCTCTATTCAATGAGTAACAGGATGTGAAAGACCTTCAACAGTTTTTAAGCTGCATCCTTGAGATCAGGCTATTCGAAAATTATCACCAAGTAGGTGAAACTATTATGTAAACAGTATGGAGTATTAAAGGGTTCAAGGTGACAGCAGTGTCAGATAATTAATGTCATTAACTTCCCTAAGCAATCATTTTTCATGGAAGTTAACCATAATCAGTATCCCAAAAATTTCCTGCAGAAGATGTATTGCCTTAGTAACCACATCTAGGAAGACAACATATTTGCCCTAAAATAGAATTTGCCCATATTCAGCAAAGACTACAATATAGCCAAAATATACCAGCTACTACTACTTTTTTCCTTTAGTTATCAGAAGATGCTTTTCCTGTGTTTTCTCCTTTCCTCTTGGTTACTTTGCACTATTCCTCTTGGTTACTTTGCTAAATAGGAGCATCTTACCAAAACATTCGTTCACTGCACTGGCAACTGCAGTCTCTAAATATTTGTAAAGCATTATAGCCATGATAGACAAGTCAGGAAACATCAAAAGAAAAAAAACCAAAACCAACAAATTACTACACAGCCAGGGGGATTGATTTACAATTATTACAATGGAGGAGTAATGACTTGCAGTTTAGCTATTTCCTAACTGAAGTCTGAAATCTAACAAAGAGAGGAAATAAAAACCCAACCCAGTAACAAATATTAAATAATCAGAAAAACTTCTGGTGACAGATAAACACAAACCAAAAAAACCAAAGCTGACAAATTCATATACAATAGGAATTCAACAAACAATCCCCCACGGTCCCTCTAAGCTATCAATGTTTTAAATTAAAATTCTGTTGCAATTTATGCAGCCGTTAGCGCCGTCTAAGCAGATGCATGTATATGGAGGAGAACCTGGTATTACATAACCACTCAGGCTAGAAGCAAGGTGGAATTAGGAAAAAAAATTTTTAAAAAAGTCATGAATGTTTATAGTAGATAATGAAAACAATAATACCTATCCTACTCACTAAACAAAATACAATACTTTGCCAAACAAAACTCTTAAGAAGTAACTTCCACTTTCAAAGAGCTTACCTCTTTCAAATAACAACCTTGCTTGGAATTCCTTACAATTCATTCTACAAACAGCTCTAGCACATTTTTTACATTAAACAAGGATATTAAAATTGATAGGATACCAGTCTGACTTCAGTTGGATTCCCTTTGTTCCAAGCATTTTGTTTAAATGAATCACTGACCTCATCCAAAAAGGCAACAGCTGAACATGAGGTTTGAGACAGACTTGCTACTCTCGATGCAGGGTATCAATGGGAAAGGATTATCATCATCACTCTCAGCTACAGCAGACCTAAGAGCAAGTCCTGATTTGTTTTTACTAAAATAAGCGGACACACACCCTTGAAGAACATGCAAGAGTTTAAAAACACACTGAACCTAAGTGAGCGTAAAAATAATATTTTTGATGGGATGTTTCTGTAACCCTCCAAACACTGCAGCTATTTAGAGTGAACCCCAAAGCTTTTTTTGAACCTTCAGAAGTGTAGTTTTTGTCAGCAGCAATCCTGTGAAGTCCCTCACAGACATGCAAGTGTGCTTACACATCATACTCATGAATGCACATACCTACACCAAGAACCAGAAAGTGCTATGAGCTCTTAGAGCTTAGTATTATATTCTACTCACACAAAAGGCTAGGGCAATGTTTAATAATTAAATTTGCAAAAGCTTTGCTTAGTCTTCATAATAAGTCCTGTTATATTACTTATGTTCATAATGTTGTATCTGATACAAATTGTGCTTTTAAAAAAAGACATCATCTTTCCATTTGTGTGTCTGAAAAAAGAGTGGCTACACACACACGGAAAGGAAAGTTGCTGCAGACAAAACAACAACAGCAGAAAAAATAACGTTCTCCCTACCTGCTCACTTTAGCACTGCTTGAGTACTAGGAGGAGGTTTATGCTTGTTTTCAGAGCAGAAAACCCAGCCTCATCTCTCACCAGAGCACGTAAGATCACAACGCAGAGTAACGCACACTTCATAAACTTAGAGGTGGCTATAAAACTGATGGGTTTGAGATTACACTGTCAAGATACAGTGGCAGGAGTAAAACCCCAGAAACTGACACATTGCTTTTCCTTTCCGCTCCCACGCTAACTGTATTTAAACACCATTAGCTATCAACTAGCAGTATTTTATGATTGGGTCAGATTTAAAATAATAATAATAGAAAGGTATCTCTTAGCTGAGGTAGCATCCAAGACAAATGGAGCTCAAGTAAGTGTACCTACTTGCCATTTTCAGGACTGCACTTTAGGACAAGCCAATACATTTTCATTTGTTTTTCCCATTCCAATGCAAAACTAAGAATCCTTGCATAAATATAGTTTTAAACCTCTTAAACCCACATGCGACAATTGACCAATATTGCTTTTGTATAATCCCATAAGCCTAAAGGTTTGACTACACAATAAAATTATGGTGCAGCTATGGCAAACCCTCCCAGCCATGTGGCTTCTTTAGAGTTGTCGTTCCCGTACCACTGTTACCATTATTGGTACCATAATGACATACTTCTGCTATTATTACTCTATTACCATTAACATAGTCTAGGAACATGCTACTATCACATCTTTACTTTAATAACTTAAGTTTAATTCAACCTAAGAAGGTTAATTCATGCCCAGAATGTCTGTGTAGCCCCTCCAGTTCATTTTAGAACTTCCAGCAAAGAAATTATTTTATTTATTCTTTTATTAACATACTTTGACCTCTTGGGGAGACTGTATATACTCAGTGTACATTCTGAATTCAAAACTACATAAAGAACAAGACCTAAAGACTAAACGCACTATAAGATTTATTAAAATATTCATAGACAGTACAAAAAGCTGAAGTTTCAAGTCACTTGTGTCACACAACTGCTTACCCTTCTTGCTGCAGCTGCTCCGAGCATCCTGCTGGGTGACAGGGCAGAGAGGTGGCAGATCCCTGCCAAGGTGTGGGAACTCAGAGCAGGAGGGCTGATTCTCCTAGTCCCACCTTAAGCAGAGAGAGACCTGAAATACCAGTTGTTGTCTGCTGCAGGCCACCCAGACAGAGCAAGGGAGCCAGGGCCTCCCTGCGAGGGTGAAGTGGGGATCACCTCATCGGGGGAACACCTCTGTGCTGCAGGAAATCCGAAAGAGGTGATTTATGGGCAGGATTCATTCCCATCCCACTGAGCAGACAGTTCAACTGAAAAGTACTAATCTGGGCCCTGTAAGCTTGTTAAATAATGAACTTTATCCTTAGGCTGAAAAGAAAAGGGGGGAAGCAGTGTTGCACAAGCTTATCAGTGCCCACTTGCTGCAGAACATGCTGTTGCAAAGAGCCGTGCATTACGAAGTACTACTATTTATATCTGTAATGCTTCCAAGTTGCTGCAAATCTCTAGGGCAAGATTAATGCATAACACTTTCTCACCTGCACAACACCACAATAACCTTATTTTCTGTCCAGCTTTTCCTCCTATGTTGGAAGGCCCTCAACTTCACACTTCTTTTAAAAGAAGAAGTGCTTCTAAAGCTGAAGTTCTTAAAGTAAGAGTAAAGAAAAATCAAAATATTGTGTAAACAGTTGACTCAAAAGGCTGTATGACCTGCACTTAGGCATCAGTTTAATATGCAGCAGTATGGCATCAGATGGAAAGGTAAAACAGAGGAAGCGTAACATCCATGAACACAAACTCAAGTGATCATACATTTTTCACTGAAGTTCAGAAAGTTCAAGTAGATGGCTTTTTACTGACAACGTAACCATATTTTCCTTGAAACAATTACTTACAGTTAATTTATTTCATGCTTTCATAATTGCTTCAGACATTCCTTTCAACATTCTCTCATCACAGGAACAAATACGCACAGTACTCACTGACTCAAATGGTTCCAGCAAAAGCAACAAACTCACAACTAAAGACTTCCAACATGACTAAGTCTGCTTGGATCCAGACTCATTCTCTACTACTCACCAGTAAGTAGTCAGGCACAAAAAACATTTTTTCTGGCAACGTAATTGCTTAACACATGCTGTCCTACTGATTTCCTAGTCTCTTGACATTTCTTCCTTTGGTTTGCTGACAGTTTCCTCTTTTCCTGGGAGCACTTGCACTTCTACACAATCCAGTCCAGTGGCAGCTCCCAAAGACTTCTAGGTTTCTTCAAGAAACAATGTGTCTGTCCACAACACATGCATGGGAACATACAGCATCACTTAGGATGATAGCCTTCACTATCAGCTGTTCTACCTAGCAGTTTAAGTGTACAAAATACGCACCATGCTCCAGTTTGGATTCTTTCTATCTTTTCAGCATAAACTATACTGAGGCTTTACAACTCAAATGCCAGTTTCACGCAGTAAATAACTGACTTACCGTCATGGGCTGGAAAGAGTTGAGGTAGTTTTACCCTTCACTAAGTTCTGCATTGTTTTACAAATAGTTTAAGTGATAAGAGTGACCAGCTGAACTGATTTTGTGTTCCTATTTTTAAGTACTTAAGTTTGAAAAATACTTTCTAAACATTTAAGCAATATGACCACTGACAGCATACTAGCATTCAGAACACTGCAATGTAAACATTCGTCTGTAATTAGTTTTTTTAAGAGAGACTGCAGTATACTCAGTAACCTTTTCTATGCAGAATATTATTTAAAAAGCATTAATTCTGTCAACATACAGTCTACAACAGCTTGAACACCTGAAATAAGTACAGCTAATGTACACTATCAAAACTTGACTTCCCACAGTAATGTCTCCCAAACTTCTACTCAATAAAACAAAGAGCACAGAAAAATAAATAAATCAGAATATCAGTTTAACTTTCAAACCACACACTTCCCTCCCTGCCCATTGCTGAAATTAATAATGAATGAGCTGGGTCATGATTTCTTTCAATAACTATGTCAGAAACCTTCTAAACAATGAGATGAGGACAAGAGTTGTTACAAGCTCAGACATCAAAGATCTTCCTAATAATGCCACATGCTTATACAACCACAAACTATGCATCATTTTTGTGCATCAGCATACCAGGAACTGCAAAACCACAAGTATCAAAGGTACTTGAATTCTATGTTACGAAACTTTCTATGCAAACAAAAATTAACACAGAATTGCAAGTGTTTGCAACTGGAATCTAGGAATTTACACCCAACCTTCACAATGTGCCTGGACAGAATGAAAATTTTGAGACTCGAGTGTCATCTTACAGCTCCCGTCAGCTCTGTCACGCAGCAGCAACTCAGACAAAGTATCAATAACTCCAAGAGACTTTTCAACAAATGGAAAGTCTCGGGTTTTGTTGTCATCGTACCCCCACGCCTCCCTCGTTCCCGTGCACAGCTGCTCCTCAGAGCTCCTCAGCCCTCCCTTCCTCCCTGGCTCTGCCCGTCCCAGCCCGCCGCAGGACCCCGCAGCTTCGCAGCCCCGAGTACAGCCGAGGAGCGCCACAGCTGTCGGCCCCGGAGCCGGGATGGGCTGAAGCCCGTGGGCCGCTGGCCTGGCCCAGGTCCGCTGCCATCAGCGGGGCCGCGGCCGGGATCGGTCCCCGCCGGGCAGCCCCATCATCGCGGCGGGAGCAGAGCCCTGGGGCTGTCTCTGCTGATCAGGTGTTTAGCGTTTCATTGGAAATGCAGTTGCTCCTCGTGCAACTCTCCTTCCAGCAACCCTGAAAACCCAGGCTTTTTTTTTTTTCCTTAAATCCTTTCTCCACTTGTAAAGACCCCCACACACACTTTTCAAGGCTCCCCGCCGGGCAGCCCCATCATCGCGGCGGGAGCAGAGCCCTGGGGCTGTCTCTGCTGATCAGGTGTTTAGCGTTTCATTGGAAATGCAGTTGCTCCTCGTGCAACTCTCCTTCCAGCAACCCTGAAAACCCAGGCTTTTTTTTTTTTCCTTAAATCCTTTCTCCACTTGTAAAGACCCCCACACACACTTTTCAAGGCTTTTCCCAAATACTCTCCCGAGTGGGATTGCCAAGCGGTCTGTTCAAAAGGACTGGAAGACACATGCCCAGAGAGGCGAGCTGGCATCTGCAGCGGGGGCAGGGGCTTACCTTTGCCTCCCCCGCGTCGGACTCCTCCTCATAGTAGCCCTGGCCGGACTCGTAGGCGCCGGCGGCGGCAGCAAGGCAGCAACCCAGGGAGAGCACCTCCAGCAAGTGCATTGTGCAAAGATGGCAGGGCGGGCGCGGAGCGGGGCCGCGGGGCAGTTGGAGGAATGCAGGCGAAATTAGGAGGCTTCGTCTCTTCCTCTCCCCCCTCCCTCCCCTCGCAATATCCAAGGCAGTAAAATCCGTGGGATGGAGAAGATGCGGTAGCAGCAGCTCCTAGACGCCTGCAGGGGAGTTCCCAGCTTTCCCAGC
>NW_010202380.1:0-45484 GCF_000695765.1 Mesitornis unicolor
GATGTTAAACACTACCAGTCCCAGAACCAATTGCTGGGGGACACCACTCGTCACTGGTCTCCATTTGGACATTGAGCCATTGACCGCGACTCTCTGAGTGCAACCATCCAGCCAATTATTTGTCCAGTGAGTGGTCCATCCATCAGATCCACATTTCTCCAGTTTTGTGACCAGTATGTCATGCAGGACAGTGTCAAAAGCTTTGCACAAGTCCAGATAGATGACGTCTCTTGCTCTTCCCTTATCCACTGAAGCTGTAACTCCAACATAAAAGGCCACCAAATTGGTGAGGTATGATTTTCCCTTGGTGAAGCTGTGTTGGTTACCACCGATCACTGCATCCTTGTTCCCCCTGTGCCTTAGGAAAGCCTTCAGGAGGATCTGCTCCATGATCTTGCCAGGCACAGAAGTGAGAGTGACTGGTCGATAGTTTCCCGGGCCCTCCTTTTTGGGCTTTTTGAAAATGGGGGTTATGTTTCCCCTTTTCCAGTCATCAGGAACTTCACCAGATTGCCATGACATTTCAAATATGATGGATAGTGGTTTGGTTTTCTCAGGACCCGTGGATGGATGTCATTGGGTCCCATGGACTTGTGCACCTTCAGGTTCTTTAGGTGGTCTCAAACCTGGTCTTCACTTACAGTGGGTGGATCTTCCTTCTCCCAGTCCCTTTGCGTTCTGTGAGTTGGGCAGCATGGCTACATCCCTTGCGAGTGAAGACTGAGGTAAACAAGTCATTCAGCACCTCTGCCTTCTCCATGTCCCTTGTGATCAGCTATCCATGTTCCTTCTGGAGAGGGCTCACTTCTCTAGTCTTCCTTTTATCACTGTTGTACCTATAGAAAGTCTTCTTGTTCCCCTTTATGTCCCTGGCTAGATATGATTCCACCTTTGCCCTAGTTTTCCTAACCTAATCCCTGACTGTTTGGACAACTTCTTTATAATCCTCCCAGCTAACCTGTCCTAGCTTCCACTCCCTATAGATTTTCCTTTTGTACCTATGTAAGTCCAGGAGCTCCTTGTTCATCCCCGCAGGCCTTCTTGCAGACCTGTCTTCCTCCTTCTTGTGATGCACTGCTCCTGGACTCTGAAGAGATGGTCCTTGAATATCAACCAGCTTTCTTGGGCCCCTCTTCCCTCCAGGTCTTTATCCCACAACACCTTGCTTAGCATATCCCTAAAGAGACTAAAGTCTGTTCTTCCAAAGTCCAGAGTGGTCAGCTTGCTGCATGACCTTTTTGATGACGTAAGGATCTTGAATTCCACCATTTTGTGGTCACTGCAGCCAAGGCAGTCCTTGAGCTTCACACTGCTCACCGGCCTTTCCTTTTAGGTCTTGTGGGTTCCTTGATCACTTGGAAGAGGAAGTTATCATCTATGCATTTGAGGAACTTCTTCGATCATTGGTGCCCTGCTGTGTTGTCCTTCCAGCAGATGTCAGGGCGATTGAAATCCCCCATGAGGACCAGGGCTTGTGAACGTGAAGCTGCTGTTATCTTTTTATAAAGGGCCTCATCCACTCGGTCTCCCTGATCAGGTGGCCTGTAGCACACTCCCACTATGAAGTCTCCTTCCTCTGCCTTCCCTTTAACCCTGACTTATAAGCTGTCAGCTTCTCACCCTGCCCCAGGTGGAGCTCCATGGATTCCAGCTGGTCCTTAATGTACAGCGCAACACCCCCTCCTCTTTGCCTGTTTTTCCTAAAGAGTTTACAGCCCTTTATTCCTATGCTCCAGTCATTAGAGCCATCCCACCACATCTCAGTGATGGCAATGACGTCATAGCCCTGTAGGTATGCGTACCTACATTTGACCACCTTCACAGAATTTTTTCTTTTTTTTTTTTTTTATCCAATACAAATTTCTTATGTTTCAACTTGTGTCTGTTGCCTCTCTCTGATCACTGTGCACCTCTGTGAAGTCTGGCTTCATCTTCTCTATTCAGGTAGTTGTGGATAGCACTAAGGTTTCCTTTTCAACTTCTTTTCTCCAAGCTGAACAGCCGTAGCTCTCTCAGCCTATCCTCATCAGCAAGATGCTCCAGTCTCTTAATCTTTTTTATAGCCCTTCTCTGTACTTTCTCCTGTCTGTCCATGTCTCTCTTGAATTGAGGAGTCCAGTATTTGACACAGCACTCCAAGTATGTCCTCATCAGTGCTGAGCAGAGGGGCAGGATCACCTTCCTTGACCTGCTGACAATTCTCTGGCTGATGCAGCCCAGGAGGCTGTTGACAGTCTTTGTCATGATGCACATTGCTGGTTTATGGTCAACTTGCCTCCCACCAGAACTTCAATGTCCTTTTCTGCCTAGCTGCTTTCTAACCAGTTGATTCTACCCTGTCCAGGTGCATGGGCTTATTCTATACCAGATGCAAGACTATATGGCATAGGTAACTTGGAAGCCTCAGTGTGTCAAGTACAGACGTGCAAACACATACAGATAGATCTCATCTCCCTTGCACAATTAGATTCAAATTAGTTTGTAGTCTGTAAATGATATTGTTTTGTGAGAACTGTATAAAGTTTTAAAGTCCTGCAACAGCAGGGAGAGATTTAGAGTTTCAGAGAGATATTTTTGCACTTGCTTATAAGTCTTTTTCTCTGAAAGACATTTGAGATTATTGTCCTAAATTAGTTTGAAAATAGGATTTAGATTTTCAGGTCATTTTGATGTTTTTGTATCTACTTAGGAAAAACGTAGTTCCTGGTTTACTTCCTTCAAGCAATTTGCATAACAGACAACATTACCATTTTCTCCTCATTCTATTTTTATACACACCATCATTTTTCCTGTGCTTCAAATTGTCTTCCTGTTCTGATGCTTTGGTTCCTATTTCAAAGTGCTCCTGCTAAATGTTTCCGTCAAGTCCATCAATTCTAATTTGCCAAAGGGGCATTATTGATTTCTCTAACATAGCACCTTGCTATTCCCCTAAAATCATAATGTTTGTTCATCAAACTTCACCCTGATTTTGTGATTGGATTAACCAGCACATGTAAGTGATGCCCCTCTATATCTAGTTTTTATATGCCTCTTAACAGTGTTCTTCTCAGCTCTAAGTTTTGTATAGCGCCAAGCACACTATCATCATCTGAAAATAATTAGAACGACACACAAATATGCTCATCTTCACATCTTTAATGAGCCAAGGCCTGCTGAGAATACTAGTTTTTCACAATTTGTGGCCAATATTCAAGCATGGCTTAGTTACAAGTGGTCAAAGAGTCTCTAGCTTTAAATTGATCACAGAGCAATACTTGTTCACACAAAAGATCACCATGCACTTTGGTATAAAGTGATCTTTTAGGAGCTGCTCAAACCTTAAATATTAGCAGGGATGCAATGTACCAGCAGACATAATTGTATGAACACTTTTCAGCCTTTGTCTGACTTGTGTATATGTAAATATGTTGTGCTGTTTCAAGATATAATTTTATTGTAATGTCTGTTAATTAGTAGCTTTATTCATGATTTGTATTAAGCTGTTTGTAAGTACAAAGAGCTATATGACCAGTGAAATGGTTAACAAAATAAGAAAAAAAGGAAAAGGATCATTGGCTGGAACGTGTACAGTAATAAAATTATTCCAAGCTTCCATTTTGATATAAACTAATCTAGTACAGCTGATTATACTCTGCTATATTATTTGATTTTTAGAATAACTAAAAATATTATTTTGCATTTACAAGGTTCGGTAACTGACATTCTGAAAATCTGCTTCTGTTTGTGCATAATGTATGTTACCTCATTTTTTATTACATTATTTTAATTGATTTTGTGTTTATGATTGTTTTCAGATCTAGTTAATCCCCAATAAAAATAAGCAGAGCCCAGGGGAATATTGGCATTTTATATGGAGGACTGGGTACCTGACTTTGCTTTTGCAGTTGGGAGGGAAATATTATTTGGCTGAGTTAAAGCAGCACAGTCTTTGATTTTTAAAAGCCAAGGTGGTTTTGGTGAAAATCATCATAGTGCTTTGGAAATCTAAAATTGTTCTTGCTCAGGAGTTACTGTAGCTCAGTGAAATAGAAATATTTCAGTATGGGTATAGCATCTTTAAAATTTCATCAAATGAAGGGAAAATGTTGAGTATTTATTAGACAATGGCTTATAGAATACTTAGTTATGGTATGTAATTTTGTCTTTTATGACTTAATTGGTCAATTTTAGAGGTTATTACCATATACATGACCTATTAATGTACTTTCATTTTTATATTATTACCCTGTTGGGTTTTTTTTATTTGAATTTATCACTTGAACCATTAAGATGTAGAAGTCTCCACGATACAGGGCATAAATTAGATAATTATGGAAATTTCCCTTCCTTTAAGGCTTGCTGTTACTTATTATTTAATATTTAATGCTATTGTGCTGGACTTGGCACTTGAGTCATTTCCTGTGTTACCCTACATTTCCTTTTCTGAAGGAGTACCCTTGAGGTCTTGCAATTTGCAGGCAATAGGGACTTTCTATCAAGGTTTTGATCAGTCTCTTAATTATTTACCACGTCAAAGATTCTCTAATGCTTTTATTGCCCTCTCATGGACTATTAACTAAAAAGCAAATTGCTGTTTTGGAGATAAATTAGCATTATTTTGGCTTGTTTTAGTACACAACAAAAGAACTGTAAATGGGCTTTTTTTCAGGTCATTAGAGATCCTGTTAAATTCTGCTGCCCTCATTCTTTTACATTCTTAAAAGACCTATTTTTTGCCTTGTTAATAATAACAAATGTCTTGACATTTTAATACTGCAGATGGCTTTTTCTAAAGCCTATAAATAAAATGTGATGTGAACTATTACAATTTGTAAGGTTGCTTAGAATTTAGAGACTTATTTGTCTCTCTTGAAGCCAGGTCACAGCTGGACAAAACTGATTGGTGGACTGCATGTGGTAATGGGAAGTACAAGTCTATGTCCTCTGCTTGGTCTACCACTTGTCTTGACTTGTATTGTGTTACAGAGGATAAGGGCTTTTGTCTAGGCTTTTGAAAAAAAAAAATTGTAACAAGAGAAGAGTATGGCATCCTATCCTGCCTGATCAGGTTTCTCTTGTTCTCCAGGCAGCAATTTCTGTAAATGAAAATTGATAATAGCTTCCCACCAGAAGGTAGGCTAAAATCATGTAGTCTACACGTAAAGATGAGTATGGATAAATAGCAATTGCAACAGTACAGCATTGAATATCACTACTTGAAACTGCTTTGGAGGGATTTAGGCAGAAAGTAAATACACACAGGTCATTTTATGGAAACATAAAATCATAGAATGGTTTGTGATGGAAGGGACCTTAAAGATCATCTAGTCTAACACCCTGCTATGGGCAGAGATACCTGCCACTAGATTAGGTTGCTTAGAGCCCCATAAAACCTTTCATTTATTTCAAGAAATGAATGATATTATCTATATTTGTATTAAAAGTGACAATTCTTTCTTTAACCTCAGTCCTGAAAATTATATAGACAGGAGAATTTCATTTAATTAAAACTTTTGAGAACATAAATTCATACATGCTATAAAATACTTAAAAGGAAGTCTCTATGTTTATATTTGTCTCTTTAAGTATTAAGAACTATCATGAGCTTCATCTTTTCAGTTCATGGTGACATATGTATAGGCCAGCAAAATATATCACTGCAACTGTTCTAGTACTCTAGATGCCTAGTTTCTCTTTTAATCTATTTAGATAATAAGTATTTTATCCATGTCATCATTACTGTGGCTTTTCACTTCACAAATCAGAAACAATTTTATAATGCAAATAGATCTGAGTACTACATGTTTTTTAACTGCATTTTTCACTATTTTCTTTTCATCAGTGAGGTTTTTTTCACCTTAATACAATAGATGTGCATGCTTCTATATTCATTCTATCTCTGGATGTGTTCTTCCTTTCTTTTAGCTGTACAATCATTATTTCTTCTGCATTCATTTCCAAACATCAAGCTACTACTAAAATACTACTAGTCTGAAAGACATTAGCAGATGACCAGAATATCTATAAAAAATGGGGGAAAAAAGCAAATATGATCAAGAAAGAGTAATGGGAAGCATTAAATGCAGCTGCCATGCTTGAGCTGTAAATTGCAAGGCTAGAGGTAGGTACATGAGGGAGTGCTACGTTACAGAAGTACCTTGGAGTCTAGAAGTGGTATGTTACAAAAAGAAATAGTTAAGACAATACTTAGGTATACTGGGTACCTCAGTCATATGAATAACATAAATATGTATATTCTGGATTTTTTTCCCTGTGATTTTGGCCCCTAGCTGTTCTTATTCTTGAAAATTTCTGGAAGGGATTTGTACATATCGAGACTGCCAATTTCACACTCAGGTTCTGAACACTGAGACACAAAAAACATCCCAGACATTACAGAGATTAAAATTGCTGTGAGCAAGTAGAAAATAAGGCACTAATTGTAAAAGAAAGATAGTTTTTTTCCTCAATTGGGATTTTGAATATATGGCAACAGTAAGGGCATGATTATTCAAAAGAAGTTGTTTAGAGGGTATTTATAATTAGACAGAGATTTTTCTAGTGCTTTGTCTTGTCCAATTTGTTCATTTTGATAGAAGAATCAATAGTGCTAGCCATAATAATTGGGAAAATTAGTAGCAACTAATATAACACAATGTGCATATCTTCCTTGTTATAATTGGCGTTTAGGCATGTCTTTGGCAGAGTGGCAGCACATATACAGAGGCTGGAGACTCTGCAAACAGATAGCTGTTTAGATTTTGATCATTTTTCAGTTTCAAATACACTCAGTGTAGATGTAAAAACAGATGAAGAAGCAGGGAAGGTCTACAAATGACAATGTCCTTGATAAGGATAAGTATCTCACTGCTAGTTGAAGGAACGTGTCTAACTTCTGCAAATGCCAGTTTTGCTGTTTCTCTCAAGCTGTTACTTATGGGCTTGAAGATTTCACTTAACAGCAGTCACTTGTACTTTAGAAGCTACAGATGAAAAAATATCTCAAGTGAAAAGCCAAAAGAAATTGGGTTTTTTGTTTTATTTTAGTTTACAGAAAGAACTTTTGTTTTACTACAGAATGTGACAAGTACAAATATCCTTAAGAAAGGATGAAAACTTTAAATTAAAAATTATTTTTATTCTCTCTACTTGTTTCTAATTTTAGAAGAAGAATAAATGTGGTGACACGGAAGCATTTATCTATGTTGGGAATCCCAGGCGTGGGAGAACACAAACACAAACACACCTGATTCATTATTCATCTCAAAGCACAAAAGAAAGAGAGGAAGATCTTGCCTTGTTAGTCTTGTGATAAAAATGAGCTTTTCTGAAGCCATTTATTTCAGCATTTATTAATTCACATTGTGACCACTACTCTGCTTCCAGCCCATTCAATCAGAGAATTACTTTTTATTTTCAAGTGGCCAATGTGAAAGAAATCAATGGCTATGTACAGCTTTACTATGTTCCCAAAAGTGTTAAGGCCTTAGTTTTTGTTATAAAGTTTTGTATAAACAGGCAATTCACTGGTTTCATTTTAAGAGTTGTCCTGGCATTTGAGGAGGTGGTATGAGAGAGCAGACAGGAGAGAGAGGGAACATAACAACTGAAGACATATACTTTTGGTCTTTTCTCTCTTAAAGAAAAAGAAGACACCAACACAATGTTTGGAATTAGATGGCATGTTTTCATAGCTTATTACACTATGAAATTTTATGACTGGAATCACTGCAAAGGGTACTGTTCAATAGTATTTAGAAAGTCCTGAAAGCTGCAATCTGCAGCTTTCTAGAAAAGTTCTCAGAATCAAAGGCAAATGCCCGATGAGCAACAATCCTTCTAGAATGTTACGTATGGGGTGAATTTTATCATAGAAGTGATAACAGGTACGTGAAGTGAGGACCAGATTTTGGAAAGGAAATACATTATAGAACATAATGTCCGTATATTTCTAAATATATCTTGAAATAACATAGAACATTTAATGCCACCTAGTTAATGATATTATCAACTTACCATATGTTTTTAACAACAAATCTAGTACTGCGATTTTTATCCTCAGTTGCCATTTCTTCTGTAACCAATTAGGTGATATATACATCTACTCTTTATTTTTCACAAAAGTCCAAGTTCCCTAGTGCATAAGGAATGAATGAAAGAAAAAGTCCTTGGAAGCAGAGGAAATTCTCAGTTTCTTCTATTCATCAACACTGTTTAGACTTGCAAATAACGTGAAGAAAAATTACCATCTAGATTTGTGACAAGGTTGGCATATGTGTAAGAGGAAGGAAAATAAGTCATCTGAGATGTCATTCAGAAGCTGTTTAAGCTATAATGATAAAGAGGATGAAAGAGTCTGCTCTAATTTTAATTAATGCTAAGGGGACAGAAGGCAAGATTCACATTATCATTCTGAGTAATCTTGAACATTCATTGTTTCCTGGCAGCCTTAGTCAGCAGCCTATTTGAACAAGTCAGTCTTAGAAAATTGTATTATGATATATTGGTTTGATCACTTCCCTAAATCTGTTGGAATGCAGCCATCATTTAGTAAACTGCAGAATAAAAACATCTAAAGTACTTCATGAAAAAAAATGAAAAAGAAAGGAGAAACAGTAGAAAAAATACAGCAAAAATTAAATTTCATATCTATATATCGGTAAAGAATATGAAGTCATGCCTGAGTGACCAAATGTGATTTCCCTTTGTCAATATTTGAAACAAATCCTACAAGTACCATATATTCTTTAATTCATGTTTCAGTAGAAACCGTCTTTTATCATAGTAATCAGAATGTACTTTGAAAACTTTGTGTTTAGGTTCACCTTGAAAGCTGTGCTAACACATGGTGCTAAGACATCATAAACAAACTAGAAGGCCAATAGCATCCTGGCTTGTGTCAGAAATAGTGTGACCAGCAGACCCAGGGAAGTGATCCTTCCCCTGTACTCTGCACTGGTGAGGCTGCACCTCGAATACTGTGTTCAGTTTTGGGACCCTCAGTACAAGAAAGACGTTGAAGCACTGGTGCATGTACACAGAAGGGTAACAAAGCTGGTGAGGGGTGAGCACAAGTCTTATGAGGAGCATCTGAGGGAACTGGGATTGTTTAGCTTGGAGAAAAGGAAGCTGAAGGGAGACTCTATTGGCCTCTACAACTACCTGAAATGAGGTTGTAGAGAGGTGGGTGTTGGTGTCTTCTTCCAAGTAACAAGAGATAGGACAAGAGGAAAAGACCTCAAGTTGCACCAGGGGAAGGTTAGATTGGATATTAGGAAAGAGATATTCACCAAAATGGTTATCAAGCATCAGCACAGACTGCCTAGGGAAGTGGTTGAACTACCATCCCTGGAGGTACTTAAAAGACATTTAGATGTGGCACTTAGGGACATGGCTTAGTGATGGAGTTGGCATTGCTAGGTTAATTGTTAGATCCAGTGGTCTTAGAGATCTTTTCCAACCTAAGTAATTCTATTATTCTATGATTCTATAACTCATAAAACTGCACTGACTTTTATAGCTCCTTATTTTAGACAAGTAAGTCTCCATTCTGTTCATAAAATTCAGAGAATCAGCTTAAAATCTAGTTTCTATGCAGTTTGTACAGAAATCTCTGGAAAATCTTTATTGCCATTATGTAGCAGTCATCTGATATTTTAAAGAGTTAGAAACAGCTGAAGAAAAGTTTGCAGAGTGAGTCCAAGTCACTTGCACAGTAAATTTGGTTTTGCTGAGTTCATTTTTCAGTATTGATTTTTGATCTGGGAAATACATTAAGAGCTAGAATTTTTACAGCTAAAAGCAGTTGCTTTGCTTTGTTTTGTTTATTACAATGTGGACAGTGCATATCATCATACAATTAAAATATATGAAGTTTTTTAAAACCGAAGAAGGAATGTGAAGTACTTCAAGGTTCAATTCATAGTAGTTTGTCTAAACTTCTGTCTCTGGGTAAATATACTTTCTGTTAGATGTTCCCCTTAAGGTTGTGCCAGCAGTTGTGCACTCAACAGTCCACATTATGAAATGAAGCAGCAAAGTAACTCGCTCATATCACAGCCCCATAAGGACTCCTCAGTGAGATACAGCTTTACTTGTGCAGTCTGAGCTGGAAGAGCTCAGGACTTGCTTCCCAGATAGATACAATGTCAGCCTGACATGAAGCGGGAAAATTAAAGCTGTAGTAATTAAAATTGTTATAAGAATGACTACAAATTAACTTTTCCCTGGTCTCCTCCCTCCCTCCCCAGAGTGATCCTCAGTGACTAAGTAAGGAAGTTTTTCCCTATCCTTCCTGTGATAATGAAATATCCCACAGCAGTGGGAGCATCTTTAGCAGCAGAGATTGAGATAGCTTTATCTTAAAAGTTTTTGCCACACTATTTAGGGCAGCACTGTCAGAGGTGATAGATAGGAGTTCTTGTGCCTCCAAAGTACAAAAAACAGTCTGAATCTTTCTAATTAATAAAAGACAGGAATCTATTTCTTGCTTATTGTCTCATTTTACAAGAGAGCTGATTCAGCACGGCTCTGCAGAGGACAGTTTATGGCTCCATCCTGAGTCAGAGCCAGATACCTATATCCAGATGCATGAATGAATCTCTTACACTGAGAATAAAGGCCTATTCCTCTGTCTGGAATTTTTAATTTCTTATGTTAAAAGGTTTTGTGCTCTGTCAGCTGGCTTTTATAGTTCCTTGTTTTAGACGAGTATCTCTCCATTCTGTTCATAAAATTCAGAGCATCAGCTTAAAAGCTAGTTTCTTTGCAGTTCGTGCAGAAATTTCTGGAATATCTTCATTGCTATTTAATCTAGATAAATGATTACAACTATATTTTATTACTGCATTGTGCTTGACAGCACTGAAGTCTTTATTCCAAAAAGATTAAGGCTTTCTTCTTAGCAACCAGTTGTATTTGAAGAGGAAATAACAATTTAAGTTCATATTTAAGTTCAATTACAGAGTTTTGTAATGAAAAATATGGATCAGAATGAAAATTAAATTTAATATATACAAGCCAGAGAATAATAAAGTAGTAAGTGAAACACTGTTAAAGCATTTAAATTATCTGTGGGAGACAAATTTAATAAATTTGATTTCAAGTTTCACAAAACTTGGCAAGTAATCTACTTAGTAGTATTCATTCTGGAATATCTCCATCTCATGTCCCAGTGTAATCAAGTTTAGCCAAAATACAAAACCTTTTATAAGGAGAAACTCTGGGATAACAATTCTAAGATATTTATCTTGTAGTCTAGCAGCTGTGGTGCTTCCGTGAAGATGAGGTACTTTCATTCACAATCTTTCTCTGAATAAAATATATCAAAGAACTGAAACTAGGTCTGCCTTGTCTACATACCCTGCATGTAGCAATGGCCATGACTGTCTCTGTTTCATTTTAAGGGGGGGAAAAACCAAACAAAACAATTGTATTTGAAAGACCTTCCCAGGACCATGTTTTTCAAAACTGGTAAGTTGCTGTGCAACATTTGGTTTGTGTTTCATTGACAGTTTTAGTCAACTGCACTGAAAAGCCTAACCAACTAATGTCATGATAACTATCAATGGCTCGCAGTAGCAGGTGCATGGAGCCAATACAGCGTCTCCATAGAGTCTCTTAGAGCTTTTGAGCTTTTGAGTATATTAAGAATTATTTGGGAATAAATGTTGCCCATCAGTTACAACAGTGAGGGTAACATTGCAAGAGGTGCTGCGTAGCAGGTTTGCCACAGTGTTTTCAGCACAATTCTGATTGAAGTTTTCTCCCAGAAGGAAAGTAATTGGAAACCTATAAACTGTCTGCATTAATTCTTAACATTAACTGTATTGACAATGATGGCAAATAACCATAGTATTCAAAGTTTAGACAGGCAAACAGTATTCAGCAGTATTTTCAAAAGCAATCTTTTCAAATATACTCAATATTTTCCTAAATCATAAAGCGGTAGTCAAACTGTCCAGCACTGATTCAAACAGCACCTGCTGCTGACATTTAACATCATCAAGTTAAGAGAAACATGACAACAGCAAAGAAGAAAACAATAAAATTTGTCTGACTCTTAGAATTACTCTTTTATTGCTTTGGACTATTGCTTTATACAAATGTTGTGCTGAATAAAATCAGAATTTGAGGGAAAAGAACCCAAGAACAAGTACCACACAAACTAGAAAAGTATAGAATTAACTTCTGTCTTACAAAGGTAAACTGAAAGGTAAACTGGAATTGTCAGGAGTTGATGACAGTTACAGAGCAAATGGGGAGAGAATGGACATATTACATTGCTTCCCGCTTACATTATCCACATAAAGAGCTGTCTAGTCCAGCCTTATCAAAATGCCACTCTGCAGGATGCCAGTAAAATGTCATCTATCAGCACAAAATGTGCAAACAACTGTGTTGCCACTTTTTGACTGAGGCATTTCCAAACACAAGTGAGCACTATGGTCTACCTCCGTCTTAAGTTGTTTCTCTGTGGGTTCTTGTTCAGGTGGAATTTAATACTGTTTGTGTGCAGAGAACAAGGGAAAGAAGATTATGCAGGAGATGAATGAGAGTATTTCAAATTGCTTCCTTCTTATTTTCTCACAACAGGATGAGATGCATGAATGAATCAAGTAGAAGAGGAAAGGAAAATGATAGGAACATACTTTTTCGCTAAGGCACATAGTATTTCTTTCTAATGGTCCCTTTGTTCTATGCAGTGTTTTGAGGCCATTTTTCCTGTGATTGCATAAGTAAAACGGCTAGATTCAATAAACACTTTTCTACTCTGAAAAATATAAACTGTGTATATAAACTAGATTGCATAGTTCATTATTTTGTTTGTTATCTTCAAAAATATTTTTAATGTTAATATTTAGCAAGCTTTTTGCTAGCATCAGGTGAAAAATTTTCAAACCTTTAATATTCAAAGAAACATGTTATTGGAAGATTTTATGTAATCTATAGCTATGACTCATGGTAGGACTTCTTGCTGTGAATGATCTAGTAAGACTGCAGGAATGAAGCGCAACAAACGTTATACTTTAGTTTCCACTGACTGATTAGAATACTGTTTTCACCCACTGTACAAATGTCTGTTTATTATTATTATAAAAATGAGAAGTATATTTATTTTTGAGACAGAACTTGTTGCAATACATGAATCTCTGTAGTGGATGTTCTCTACAAGTCAAAATTAGTTTTCATATCCTATCTGTTGTGGCACTGGAATTGTGATTATGTATAATGAGTATAAGTGTTCCATTTTATTTATTGCTTCAATTGAGAGGACATCTCCTGAATATTTGGTATGTGGCTGCACATAAATGTTGAATGGACTATAGAGAGGACTGAGCCATGTTGGCCCTTTGCAGGATCTGGAGGTACTGGGCGTAACACTCTGTAAATATTAAAAGGAAAGCAATCTCTCTTTAAGACATCAAAACTGCTGAAATGGTGAATGCCACCAGTATAAGTTTGGCTTGCTTTGGGGTTTACCATATCAGCATCATTTAGATGATCTTGCATTTGCTCTTTTTTAGTGAACTTTCTTAGGACCGTTAAACATTTAATAATAATTATAAGATATGTCTCTTGATTATGGTTTAGACTAAAGAAAGAGGGTGAGAGGAATTTCTTGCCATCATGGTTTCTTTTGTCAGGATAAGTCCATAGCATGCCAAGGCCCTAGATACAGACTTTTTATCTCACAGGCAGACTCTGGCTAGGATGCTCAGATCTTTTGATGAGCAATAGTAGTGAGCTCCAGGGATGCCAAGTTTCTCCAGTTGATAGTCTGTAAGGCACAGGAGGTACAGGGAGACCAAATTCAAGCTGCTACTGAAACTATGCCTGTCTTTCACACGTGCCACTACTCCGTGCTTCTCATTTACAGAGGTACTACAGATACTGCTAGAGTTTAATCCTCAAGGCATAGATAGCACTATTGTCAGTTTTCCTAGCTGAAAGTCAAGGCTCTGGAAAGGACAGGGATATCGCTGAAGTTAGGGGCTAGCTGTGTTGGTGGTATTTACAGGTAGCGGCTTCCTATGCCACAGGATGGCATTCCAATAGCTTGCCAAATGATACCTACCTTGTGAAGAAGAATAAAAACCACCTTTCCATACTGACTAGTTAACTGAGAACTTTAAATTAGGTCATAGCATTATTATTACCTTTTAATCAACATGGCAATCCTCTCACAGGTGGGAGGATTGTTCATATCATAAAGAAAGGAGAAGAAAGTGAGTAGTAAATCAGATTGACTAACATGTTATATGAATATTTATTAATGCAAGAAACATAAACAGCAGGATCTTATGATTATGATCACATATATGACTTAGTTGGCATAACAGAAATTTGGGGAAGTCACATGACTGGAACAGCAACTTAAATAGTACTCCTTGCCGAGGAAGCACTGTCTAGCAAAAAAGGAGGCATGGCACAGTTTATGAGCAATGTGAGCACTTCCTTTAAGTTATCTAAGAAATTGTGCCTGCTGAAAGTCTCTGTGTAGTAATAAACTGGGAGAAGAATGTGAGTACTGTGACTGAGAAATTAAAAACAAAAGAAAATGGAACAAATCCTAACACCCTAAAACTTTTCAGACTGTGGCAGGGAAGGAATCATAAAATCATAGAATACGTTGGGTTGGAAAGGACCTTTAAATGTCCTCTAGTAAGAATGTCCCTGTTTACTGCCGAGGCGTTGGACTAGATGATCTTTAAAGGTCCCTTCCAGCCCAATACATTCTGTGATTCTATGATCTAGTACAAACCCCCTGCAGTGAACAGAGACATCTTTAACTAGATCAGTGAAAGGCGAAGTAACAAACCCAAAACTCACATCTGATTTTGGCAAACCTGTAAGAACAATTATTGTTCATATTATATAAGAGATTACTTTAATGGTGGTGGCAGCTGCAGCACAAACTGCAAAAAATGTGACTAATTACCTCCCACAGCTCTAAGAAACTCATTTTCCAAAGGAATAGTGACAATAAAAATTTGTCCTTATATCACTTTGTATTTGTGAGTCTAGAAATTATTTGTAAAATTCACTAATTAAGCTGCACAAACCTCAAGAGAACAAGTAAAGCTATAGTCTACTTACTTTTATGGATGCTTCACACTCAACTGATGTCACTTGCCAAAGGTCACATAAAGTCAGAGACGCAGCTAGATAGAGATCAAAAGACATCCTTCTTTCCGATGGGCCAATGGCATAAGAGTGCCCAACAAACAATGCTTTTCTTCTTCAGTTCAGATTGCTGTATGCCTGTAGCCATTAAAATGTCATCGAGCAGTCTCTTGCTAAAGTTTCCATCCTCCTTTTTTTGCTCTGCTTTGTGTATTAAAATGGAAATATTAATTTTATGTATATTAAGTAAATTATATTTTATGTATATTTCATGTAAATTAGCCTTTTGTAGGGCAGTTAGAATAAGTTTGAAATTCTTTAAATAGTTGTTCAGTATGTATTTCTAGAGTTGTGAGAGAATGTGTAGTTTATTAACCATAAGGAAGAAATAAAAGAAGACACTATAAAGGGGAATTTTCTAACTTAAAATGCATACTATAAAAAGACAAACTGTTAAGTAACAAGCTTGTATGATGCTGTAGTAAATGTTTCACATTCCATTCCTACAGTTAGGGAAATTTATATGTCAGTATAGCTGCTGGAACAATTTGGCGCATCTGTCTATTACTGAAGAATGCTAGTTAACTCCTAAAATTACTGTATTACTGTCCTGGTTTGAGCTAAATAGAACTAATTTTCTATTTAGTGATTTTACTTTTCAGCTCAGTCTCTTTTAAGTGACTGAACTTGCTGAAAACTAGCAGCATGTTTTTCCCAAACTGCGCTGCTAGAAGATATGCTCAAGGTCAGTTGTCTCATCCTGGGTGCTGTGTCTGCGCCTACAAGGGGGGAAGCAGACCCAAAACTGCCCAACTAGTTATTCCATCCCACATACGTCATACTTGGTAAAAAAACCGAGAGATCATGAGAGTCTTGTTTTCCCTTTTCACCTTCCTTCGTCTTGGAGCCTTTCCATCTCGGATCCTTCCGTCCATCTCGATCCTGCAGAGGCCAAGGCCTGAGCAGAATCCTGCTGGTTCATCTGCCGCTGATCCTGATTTGTGTGTTCTGCATCCTGCTCCCACCTGCTGCTGAGTTTGGTCTGGGACTTTTCCAGTGCCTGGCTCCGCAGAGCCTCTGGTGACGTATTCGTCATTGGGGGGAGGGTGGGTGGAGGATTTTATATTGGTTTTATATATATATATTTGCATATATTTGTATATATTTCATAATTTTTCCTATTTACAATATTATCTTGTAGTATTAGTATTATTGTTTCATTAAATCTGTTAGTTTATTTTCCAACCCGTAAAGTCTCTCTCCCTTATTCTCTTTTGTCTTCCCTTCTGGGGAGGGGAGAGGGGTTAATAGAGAGTGTCTGGCCCGGATTTAGTGGCCGGCCCAGCCCTAAACCATGACAATTACTGAATGCCTCAAGGAGTATTAAGTAAGTTCATCAAAAACTGAAAAATTCTCCAACAGAAATCAATCTGCTTGTCTCGATGAAGCTGCAGAACAGTCTCAGGCATTAACCTGATGGGCTGGACTGTCACCAAACAATGGTTAAGCTAAGAAGGCAACATGAACTGGGAAAAACTTTCTGGATGAAAAGAGAGAGAGGTCCAGGGTGGAAAATCCCTCAGAAAAAACATGGTTTTCAAGTTCCTGCTTCTCAGTTATACCTATATAAAATATACATATATATACACATATAATTTCAGCAACATTCACTGAAATAGAGAAAAAATATCAAAGAAAATCAATGGAAGGGTTTTGTTTGCTAAAGAGAGGTTAAGATTAACAGAAGGTCACTTAAGAAAAAAACAAACTTATTTGCAGGAGTGAGATTAGTATACCTTGATTTGAAAGAAAAGTCATGTGCAACAGAATACCCTGAAATTCCAAGGAATGGTCTGACCTAACCCCCCACACCCCCGACAAATTCTCAAGACTTTAAGAAGAAATTGAGGGGAAAATACAGATATGTAGAGATGGATTTATTGCTTAGTTTGGATGCCCATTTTTTGCTAAAGGAGGAATAAACTATTTTCTCTATTGTAAAAATATAAATGTACATTTTACTTGAATGAACTTAACACTTGTGTGCATACAGCACTGCAACTGTGAAAACCTGGTAGGTCTCACACCTGTGAAAGGACTAAAGGACAGAGAGATTATGGCTTTTCTGTCATATCTAGTGGAATCTTCTCAGATAAAGAAAAATAGGAGAATAGGATGCAGTTCCTATTCCAGAAAAGTGGGCTCAATAACTATGTCTCAAATGTTAAATAGAAGCATATCAGAGATCAATACCAGGCTGGGAGGACAAATGGCAGCAAATGGTCATTTGGCCATAGGAAAAAATGGTTAGGGTTACCTCTTCTACCATCAGATCTGTTGATAGAAAGTTGGATTGCCCAAAACAGAGGTAGGGTATGAAGTTAAAAGTTGTATGCCCACCCAGAGCATTGAAACTGTGGGCAGTAAAACAATATGGATAATCCAGAATGATCAAAGTAATTTTTTAATCTCTTCTTTTTCGACCACTGATATACCCAAACACAACCACTTGAAAAGGACTAGCTCACAGAGATTTGTCAAAGCTGTGGAAACTGCCCCAAGAGTTTCGCAGGAATTTTCAGTAAGTAGATGTTCAGAAAAAAAGAAAAAATATCTCCACTGTGGATTTTTCAATGACTGCTTTTAAGCGTGGGCCAAATTCCTCAGCTTTTTCTCACATTAAAAAAGCATTAAATCACAAGGCCATCTTGCCTGAAGTCAAGAGTTACTCATCTCAAGGATTATAGAAATAGGATCCTAAATTAGATATTGACCTTTTAGCCTGATATTGAGAAGACAACGTTATGTAGTGGTAGAAGGAAAATGAAAGCAATTTCCTAGTCTCAATCCCTCATTCCTCTTTATATGTGAATACACTCTCTTACAAAGAAAGGCAAACCAAAATTCTGTAAAGTCACACAAAGTAATTAATCTTAGAATGAAAGGATGAAAACATGAAGCACTATCAATAATTTACTTTGCTGTAAGTGCGATAAACTTTTCCAAATCTGAAATGCTAACTCAAAGAAAGAAAAGGGAAGTAGTCAGCTACTGTGTGTTGGCATCAGCCAATTTCTCTGTTCCAGCAAAATTATCCTGACAATTGTTCATAAAATTAGTTCATAAATTATGACTATCTGGGATTGTCTACAAACCTTAGTGTGGGGATAATTGTTTAATTGTATATATATAAAACTTCAGTAAGATATCAAAATATAAGCACTAAACTATATAGTGCTATATACAGCAAGCCTCCTTATTTCTGGAGTCAAGTGGGTTTTATAATAATTAATGTAGCCTACTGTTCTAAGGCTTTGATTTGCCTTCTAAATCACAGGTGCGCATTATCTTGTAACATCAGCTCCTTCTTTGCATGTCCTCTAGATGATAGAACAGATACACCTGCATGCTGAAAGACTGAATTAAATCATTAATCAAGGCTTAAGTCAGGCTACTTTGGGCCCTAGTGGAGCATTTGATTGTAAGCACCTTGTTCTTCAGTTGCTTCTGCACTTTTGTTGCCTGAGTTATTCTGCCTCTTTCAGCAGAAAAGGTTTTTTTCAGAAGAAAAGCTTTCCCTGGAGGGAAGCAGTTATGTGCAGGTTGCTAAGTCACCATCAAGACAGAAAGCAGTCATAAATACCTTCATAAAAATTAGTATTTATTCAATAACAGATGCATCTTCAGGAAAGGGACTTATCTCGGGGACCTAAGTTCACTTGGAGGAAATATTTTATAGAAGTAAGATGCCAACACAAGGCATCTCTCTATTGTCTAAAATGAATGCATCTCTCTATTGTCTAAAAAGGAAACTAAGAGTATTGAGAGAAGACATGCTAAATCTAAAATTATGTCTGTGGTAGTATTATGAATAACACCTGGGAACCCATCCAGATGTTTTGAGTCCAAGTAAAGTGCTAATCCATTAAATTCACCTTTTTAGCTCTGCCACACTAATCCCACTCTTTGTAGAAAATAAATCATTTATGTATATTCCTTAATTTCCTGTCAAGAAAACATTAATCCACTAACTCTAATCTTTGCATACTTTTACCCTGTAATTCATGCTGATCATTACACAGTTGATTTTAAAACAACTTAACTTTTCAGCATTGTAGAATAAAAAAAAAACCTTAGAAAAGAACTGTAAGGAAAAGAGTTAACTTGCTCTCTTTCTGTTGGGTTTTTGGTTCTGTTTTTGTTTTTATTATCATTATTTGATCAGCTTCAGAAATGATATTTTCTGTAATATAAAAATATTGTATCCATCTGAATTACAGTTAAAGATAGCTTCTCCCATATCCCTTTCCCACACTAAGTTTTACTTTTCAAAACAAGAGAGCTTGGCTATCACATGTTTACATGAAATCTCACCCATATTACTGCTCAGTGCTAGCTGAGGAATATCTATCCTCTCTCCTTTCTTGCTCCTCCTCCAATCTTCTCAATTATGGCATGGTGCTGCAAAGCACAGGATGTCAGCTTACCGTTTTGAAACCTGGAATCTCTGCACAAGCTCAAAGACATTCCTGTGGGTTCAGCAGTGGCTCCACAATAGTTGTGCTAGTGACCCTTCCAGATCCGTGTCTAGCCAAGGTGGCATACTGACCTATACTCTAACACTAAAACTAGGAAAACTGGTGTAATTCTAAATGTGGAATGAACTCTTGAGCATTAACTTAATTAGAAGGCATGAATTCAGGACTGATGATTTAACTTATATGTAAGTGTTAGGCAGATACAACAGTACAAATATATGTGGTAAAATAAAATGTCTGCATAATGCATAACAGGGAAAGGTAGTAACACAGCAAGGTTTCAAGTTCATGTTTAAAGAAGATGTTACAACTTATTTAAAGACAAAAATTCCTTGCAGAAGAAAAAATGTTCAAAACCAATAAATCTTTAGTTTTTAGATCTCCCAGAATATTATTTTAAGGTGAAAACAAGAATAATTTTATTTAATGTTTATTACTTATGCATAAAACATACAGAACTAAACTGAAAAATTATCCCTTTATGTTTTCAAATCCAATGGAATTAAATAAATAAACTGTTTATTTATTACTATTAAATAAATAATGCTGTTTAAAGGTTTAATCCTTCCTTGGTTTCCAGAAAGAGGTTGAAAAGATAGTGTAATTGCTGAGGTTCCACACATTCCAAACAATGTTCACATATACATGAGTGCATAGGTGTATATGTATATATAAACACAGAGAAAGCTAATTAAATTAAACCAAGGAAAAGTCCTTGGCCAGGAAATTCTAAAGAGTTATAAATGTTGCAATGCTTATCTTTATTAGAATAAATAACTGTAAAATACAGTTTAACTCTTGTTTGGCATGTTTGGAAAGTACTGTTCCTTTGAGAAAATGCTATTAAAAAAACCACTTCCAAGATGCCTCACCCCAATTCAACACTTGCTATGATATCATTCCCATCATTTTGTGCCATACAAATTGCTGATGGCATACAGTGCAAACCTATCGTCTGCCCTGGAAGATGGTTCTTGGAAATTTACTTCATGCATCTTGGCATACCTCAGTAAACGTAACATGGAATATGTATGTCTCATTTATACCAGCCACGTGCAAGAGTTTCCAGCTGCTAACATACTGTATTCAATGCAAAATATAAGTCAAAGAGACTTAAAATAACTGAAAAAAGTCAAGAGCTGAATGTAGTGATTTCCATAGGATTTCTGGTTTCTGTATGAGAACAGAAAGTATGGTATGTCCTTGTATCTCTTCCTGTGATTTCTAGAGAAATACATGTAGTATTGAACAGTTAGTTTAAGGTCCCATGGAGGTGAGGAATTCTTGATTCAGAAAACTTCATGCAGCTAACAGAAAGGAAGCTAAACTTTGCTTTGCTTCAGAAGGATACTTTTTGGAGCAGAGTGTAAGAGCGTATTAAATGTATACATTTATCCTATGACAAAGTACAGTAATCTTAAGTAAATGTGAGACTCCTCACAGTTGCATGCTTCTTCTATCAGTCACAGTTTATTGCTAGAAATAGTAATGTGAATGAAACATGTGTTGAATGGCAGGCAGGCTGCTCTACCACCTGTAGCACATCAAGCTGATATCTCTCATAATTTCCAGAGAAGTTTGCATATTTCTGTCCTGCACCAGCAGTTTTGAAAAAAGGGATACGAATGAACATTTTCAGGATATTTGGTATAACAATAGCTGTCAAAATCTTTAAATAATTGACCTTATTTCAGACATTGCAAAGTTTTACGTACACATAAAATAGTATGGTTCAAGAACCATGCTTAAGACAAGCACCCAGTATCACAAACACTGTGTGAATATATTGACCTATAATGGGGAATTCTAAGAAACATTTCTTACTGACCACATAGCGAAAATGGGAACACAAAAAAATGTGAAAGCGTGAAGATTTTAGATTTGGCTCTATCTTGCAATGTTTTTCAAACAGGTCAGTAAAAGGGCCAAAACACTCTGAAAAATGAAATAAGATTGGTCATTTTACTGACAGAATTGAACGTTGTCATGGAAAACATTGATTTTTCTCTCTGGTTTGTAAGGATATCTTACTTATTCAGCAGGTCAGTATGCAACTCCAGAAAACTTTCTTGGGTGTAACTGAGCTTGAGCTCCAGATAGCTATTTTCACTTTGATGAATATATATAAAATGAATATTATTTTTTTATTTAGTTTATATTTGTACTTTGAAATATAGCACAAGTTGTTAAACCATAGTAATCTAATGCTCACCATACATTTTGCACTAGGAAGTGATGGTCTTTCTTGGGTATCTATTTCTTTTAACTTAATTTGATGTCTGTAGGATTTATAATCTGGATCTTGCAGCTGGATTAGTATTTTTATAGTCTAAAATTAGTTCAAAGCAAACTGATTTGTTTGTCATGCTAACTTTTTATATGTAGGATTTCCATGAATTACCAAAGTGCATACTAGAGCTATTTAAACTGCTCTCCAAGGGTTCAAGCACTGCTTTCAAGTGTGGGAGGGATTCAGAAAATACTCTATACATCACAATTTCCCTGATATCCACTCAGCTATCTCTGTTTCATTGCTTTATCTTTATAGAAGTGAAGTGAATGACATAAATATAATTTCATTTGCTCATGTAGGTCCTCAACAAGCTCTCAAATATATGTTTCATTTTTATTGAGTGTTATTCCAAATAAAATGTAAGAGAAAGAACTCCCACTGTGAATAGAAAGTAAATTAATAGTTCCAATTGTCAGACATAAGCAGCCCTCTGGTATTTGATGGTATATCCTCTGGATTCTTGTCTTCCTGCTCTACCTCTGTCCTGCTTTACCGGGACAGAATTTTAAAGTCAGTTTTCTGTTGATGAAAAATGTGATTTTTGTAAGGACTGCAACACTATTTAATGGGAACAGAGTTGATAAAACACTTTGCAGCCAGTCCCTGGTATGCAGTTTGCCATGGTGATCAAGGTCAGTCTCGGGTTAACCAGGTGCAGAAGTTAGGAATGAAAGCCAGGGCAGATGACCCAGGCTGGCTAATTAGTACTGTTCTATGCCACAGATGTCACATTCACTATAAACTGGGGAGCTTGCTGGGCTGGCCCCTTCACTTCCTTCTTTCTCTTTCTTTTTCCCTCTTCTGTGGCTGACATCTCGAGACGGACTTGTTTACCATCCTAGTCCTGAGACCTACTTCTCTACAATATTGGCTAAGTATAACTGTGTATTTTATATTAGTTTTGTTATTAATATTAGTTTTATGAGTAGTATTTTATTAAATATATTTCTTTTTCAACCCATGAATCTCCTTTCCATTTCCTGTCCAGTCTCTTTGAGAGGGGAGGAGGCATCAGGTGATAAAGCAACTGTATAAACCTTGGCAGCCTCAAATAATGCTGTGAGGCCTGGTTTTATATCCTAATTTCTGCTTAAATCCCAGTTACTTGTAGAACATATGTTGACTAAAACACACAGACATGATGCTTTTACTAAACCCATAGCCTTTCTGAATGCCAAGTCTGTAGGAGAATAGAGAAATGGTTTTCTAATAATTTTGTCTTATGACTATCATAAAAAAAGCATGTAGCTTTGTGGTAATTTGTGACGGTACATCTGCTAAACTACAGGAGCTTGGAAAATCTATCCTGCTAATGGTGTCCTAAACTAAAATTATTATGCATTCATTAAGTTGCAATAAATAGAAGAAGAGCTAATGCATTAAAGTTAATAGGGCTGCTGGAGATATTTACAGGGAATGACAGTATGAATAGCACTCAGACAGATATGAATCTCACTGGGATATCCATTTCAGTATAAAGCTTGTAAAAAGTGGAGAGTGAGAATGCCATGGATTGGTATTCATGGCAGGTTGCTGAAAAAATGTGTCACTTGACAATGAACTCATTTCTGGGTGCACCCACTTCTTAAAGCTATTTCTAGATATATAATTTCAGTATACAATTAGGTTATATATTCCTCTTATTCTTCAGGTGGTGCTATTTCTTTTACTTTTGAAAAATCTAGCTAACGTAAAAAGCAATATTTTGGTGATGGGGAAAAAAATTAGACCTAAAATGAAAGTGGTTAAGGTTGTCCATATTTTTGTAACAAAGCTGTAGACTGTAATTGCTGTAAGTATATAAAATGGCAATTAAAAAATCCTCCTAAATCATGTGTCATTAAGCCTATTAAATGTTTTTTAGATTCTATTTTACATGTAGTATAGAATAAGCATTTAGCAGGTAACTTTCCTATCAATCTAAACTAGAATTAATTGACAGCAATAAGTTTTAATTTGTTTTACAGAAACTGTTCACTAAGGACACATAGCCCATTTATTAATGTTTGCACATGTATCTTATTTGCCTAGCCAGCTCTCTATATTAAGAAATCTCCACTTTTATGTATCTCAGTTTTGCTTCTGTGAATTTTTGTCTCTCTCTCTATTATTAACATTTCCATTCTGTTTTTAGTACAAAACAATGTTTGATAAAGATGCACCTTTTCCTCACCTTTTTTGCTGTTAAGCTTGATGTTCCTATGATTTACAGTACTCTGTAGTTTCTGAACTTTGTCCAAAAGAACTCAATATTTGGGATTTTGACAAGCATGCTCTTCTAATTTTCAAGGTTTGAAGTTAGTCAGGTAATGTATGTAAAGGCTAATGCAATGGCCCAATATACTGATATAATAGACACTAATACTACCTGTAGGAAGAAAGTTGATATGCAAGGGAAATAAAGTCGAAAATAACAGTAAGACAAAAAGTTTGAAGACACTAGACAAGATCAGATATTAGATAAAATAGGTGAATTTGTACATATATTGAAACTAAGTAGTATGTATGCAGTTACATTCTCCAGCTATATTCAGGCTGTAGCATTTGCCGAAGAAGAATCACACATCTCTGTGACAGATCTTCCTGTGCCTCTACAGTCAGTGTGCCTGTGATGTACAACTGCATTACAAAAACCCTCATAAAATGTCATACAATTATGACTTTAAATATTTGTTTCTATTTAGTAGTACATATTGGTAGTGGGTGAGCTACAAGGGTGGCTTTTATGAGAAGCTGCTAGAAGTTATATAGTAGTGACTATCCCTGCCTGACATGCAGGAGACAGACCCCCTGAGAACCCTGAGTTGGAGCAGGATCCTGGCAGGACCTGTGGAAAAAGGAGTCTACACTGGAGCAGGTTTGCTGGCAGGACTTGTGACTCCGTGGGTGACATATGCTGGAGCAGTCTGTTCCTGAAGGACTGCATCCCATGGAAGCAACTTTGCTAGAGCAGTTCATGAAGAGCAGTAGTCTGTGGGAGGGACTCATGTGAGGGACCCCATGCTGGAGGATGGAAGGAGCATGAAGAGCTCTCTCCCTGAGAAGGAAGCAGTGGCAGAGACAACGTGTGGCAGATGCACCCACCCTACTAAAGACCTGAGAAAGACTCAACACAAACAGTGCTAAAGTTTCTGGCCCTGGTGGCACCAGGACTGCCTCCTCCCTCACAGCTCATGTCTGATCCACACAGTGGGGGTCAAAGGCGGGAAAGTTGGGGTCCTCAGCCAGTAGGGGGCTGACACGGCCATGTATTGACCACAGATCAGATTCGACCAGGGTATAAATGGGGCCCTGTCAGAGGACTCATTTGAATCGGTCCTCCTTGGAGCAGCGGGTCTGCAGTCGGGGACTCTACCCTTGAGTTGGGATGCCACTTAAGGTAACTTCTCGAGATTGAGAGCCCTCCCTTTTTGGTGAGTGAGTGAGTGCACATTTTGGATTGTTTGGCGAAAAAATTAAGAATTCTTAACTCAGCTGTGTCTGGTAATATTCCCAACCAGCATATCGAACCTGTATTTGTTAAATGTCAGTGGAATGTTATTTTGGTGAATGAAGTTTCGTCTGCTTCATTTCAGTTGCAGATTAAAGCTTGTTTGAGTTCATTATTTGTGTGCGTGTAGTTAAAAGCTATCCTACAGCTTTTAACTGTGCGTTAGTCTTCTTTTAAATGGAGTTAATGTAACCTATTTAAAAGTTATATAAAGTAGACTTAGTATTATAATATTATGATAGCAATCCCTTTAACACTTTAGTTCTGTATGAAGCTTCTTACTTTGAGGAACTAGAAATATATCTGTAGAAATCCCCAAATCTGTCTCCTGACTGAAGACTTGCATCTTTCCTTTCTTGTATATCTTTCATGGCACCTCAGAGTTCATAATTCCTCTGACCTTTTTTTCTCCTCTATGTTCTGTAGCTAATAAATAAATATGCACATTTTCATAAAAATCTGTGATGGTTCTGGCAGTACAATGACAGGTGCTTTGATTACTGAAATTGTAACCTATATCAGTAAGCTGCAGGAAATCAAACTCTAGTGAAGTGACCTGTATATTTTACTTTCTCTTTTAAATTTAATTTAGCTTCCTTACAACAGTTGCATTATTCAGAGACAAAGTATTGTATGTGCTGTAACTTTGATTTTTACCTTTTGTAGGTTTGTTTCACAAACTTGACATAGGCACATGAGTTAAAACTATTTAATTTCTAAGTCTTGTGTGTTCCATCCTTATTAATCTATTACTTTTCCTGTTTTTTTTGCCTTTGATCAATGTTGGGTTTGTTTATTAATCTTTAAATTCTCACTGGTATGTAAGACCACACTTCCTTTCCTCCCTTATTATTTTGTTCTGTAAGAAGCACCTGAAGCAAGTATTAGAAATTCATTGAATACTCAGGAGCAGCATATATCAAATGAAATACCTGCAGTGCCATAATTTTCTATAGCTTGTTACTTTAAATTCAAATCCTTTGCCCTCTTTTGAACTGAAAGTTCCAAAATTCCCATATTTTCAAGGAATTTGAGCCGGTGAACACACAGGCATGACAAGGCAGCAGAAAAAGCTGTGTGTACATGTGTGCATATGTGTGTGCATCTGATATAAATATGGAGAATAAACAGAAGCTGAGAGTCTTAGTATAGCAATGCTGCAAGCTTAAATTGTAAGTTGATTAGCATGACAAATACTTTTGATAATTCTCAAGGCGTAACTGAACTGAACTTCACTATGGCATCCTTCAATAAATTTAGAGTTCGGGTCTTATTGGAAGAAATTCTGAATGTCTAAAATAATGAAGCAAATCCACACAAAAAAATCTTATGCAGCGAATGTGCAGAAAAAAAGCAGCTTGCTGGTCCATGAGCTTTTCATCATTGAACTCAAACACCAAAAAAAAGTTTGCTAAATGTGGAAATGGGCAAAGTACATTAGAATATATACAAAAATGTATATACGGGCAGAATCAGTATGAATAGGGCATAAAATCAGAAACAACTAGCAAGAAAGAGCAAGTGTTACAAGAAGTAATTCCACAAATATAAGCATTAAAAGAAGGAGCAAAGAAAAAGGTAGTCTGCAATTCAGCGGACAGGAAAGGCAACAATATATTGCTCTGTAAAATCTTAAATATTTAATAACATTTTTCATTCCGGTGAAAAATGGGAGTTTTCAAGAGATGTCAAGTAACTGACGCTAGTGACAAGAAGAATAACAGGGAATAAGAGGGAATAAGTTAAAGGAATAAGGAAAGTAACAGGTCTGAAAGTACCTGAAAGGTAACAAGAAGATTGTCAGGAGAAAATATAATCAAATCAATTAAGAAGTTCCAAAATCTGAAAATAATCAGAGGTTGGATGTAGGAATAATCAGAGTGGAAAGCAGCATGTACGCTTGCCTCAATTCTTCTCATCCCTAAGCATCCATTTATGGCCCTTATTGGAGTTACTGGGTTACAGGAACCTTTCTCCTGTCCCAGTGTGGCCATTCCTCCAGTAAAGTAGATGCACCTGTAGGTGCAGTAGTCCTTCAAAAAGAAAAAGAAGGATCAAAATCCAAACAGAATTAACTGCTGTCATACATGTGAAGGCAGATAGACATTAAGAAACACTGTTAGCTATGTGGGAACTAAACCTTTGTTTCCAATGTAAGGGCTCAGCCTGGAGTACTGCAATACACTCAGCTGAAAAAGGGTCAGAAAGCCACAACAGCAAAAACAAACAAAAAAAGCATATACAGGATGGTAGAAAGATTGCTTGTTTGTATTGCTTATTCTAAAGCAGATAAAGCTTTAAGAAGGAAGGATAAAGAAGTTGGGTTTGGCTGTTTTTTCTTTGTGAGTAAATAAAAGGAAATTACAAAGAAGAAATCAAATTAAGTGTCCGCTGAGAACAACATAAGGAATAGGAGGAATAAATTGCAACAGAAGAGACATAAGACAGACATTAAGGGTTTTTTAAAAATTTGGTATGGATACTTAAACATCATAAAAACTGTTGTGAGACATTATAGAATATATGTTTGTGCCAAAAAATGTAATGAATGGTTATATGCAGTTGATCTTTCTGCAGAGATGGGGGACTAGCCTAGATGGATCGTAGAGGTCCCTTCTAAGCTTTTTTTTTTTTCCTTTCTGGTTTTTCCAATCATCCTTTGATGTGACTCCATATGTTGCTGACAATGTAAAGGGGGCTGTACAAAAAATTGTTGTACCTATATAGAATAAAGCACAGCATATGCCAGTTGACAAGCTCTTACTACAGAAAATATATACAGGTAGTATCAGTTCATTTTATGCAATTCTTTGACAAGAAAAAATACAATCAACAAACTGCTTAGTTCAAATGAAGTTATGATACAATCTGTTACTGTTTTTATACATACCAGCACTCATAGAAATCTAACCCTGACCAGTTGTGCATTAATTCTTGGCATAACTGTCTGAATAACATCTGAAGGGTGGTAACTATTTTATAGTTTTAGTGTAAATATTGCTAATAAAATGTGCAAGACACAGGGCTGTTCTAAAAAAACTGTAAGAATTATTTCATTCCACATGTGGTGTATTTTAATATTATTTTATATGAATTTATTGTTGTGCTAGAATACGTACATAGACATCAAAAAGTGCATTAAGAAGTCCTTAGTAGAACCATTATTCTTCTGTTATTAACAATACAGTTAGGGTTCTAACATTTATGTCTTCTAAGGAAAAAAACACTACCCTCTACTGACTTGCTAAAGAAGAAAACAGGATTTCAGAAGAAACAGAAGAAAACAGAAATTATGTGATTTCTGAAACACTGAGTGTAATTAATTCTCAAGTCCAAAATTCAAATCAAATCTAAAGGGATGGGTCAAATGGATGTGATTTTTCATCTTTGCTAAATGAAAGAGAAAATATTTATATTCTTTTTTAGTGGCATTTCTAAACATATTGTAAAAATCAAACGGTCAAGCAGAAACAGAAATCTTCTTCATACAAGATGAAGTCAAAACAAACACATTCTAGCAATAAAACAAACCAAAGTTAATAAAGAGCAAATCTTACCTATTCTTTCCCTTTCATATTAACAGAATAATGAATTACTTCTTCCTTTTCTAATTTCACAGTTTATTATTCAGAAACCAGATCCATAATTAACTATATTTAATACATTTTGTAATTCATCTTCATCATGTAATAAAGCATTTGACTCTATAAATTAAATTGTTATTACACATAAAAGAAAGCATAACTTTAGTGTAATTGCATTATGCATTCTGTGTACCTTGTTCATAGTTCCTGTCAATGTACTATAAAGAATGCTTAAGATATCAAAATAAAGATATCTTGAAGCATTTAATAAATGAAGCACTGCTTTTCCAAAGCATATTAAAATCTGAAATATTATCATTATTTTAAATACTTGTCTTTTTTATTTCCAGTATGCCTTTTCTAAAATGTGAAATAAATCTGTGCTTACATGCATATTCTTCTGAGCATTCATTTTTTTATATTATATAGTTAAAAGGATTTTTGTTCCTCTCATTAAATAACTTTTACCCTAAAGAAAAGAGAGACTAGAGCTTGCACTCTTATATTGCTTTAAGAGGAAAGGATTTGATTTAGACATGAGGGAAATAAACCAGACATTTTTCTATGCCACTGTTTCATCATTGTTTTCGCGTCATTTCATGCAGAGTTCTTATGTCAGCAGTATCCAAAGCCATAATTAGGAAGGCACTCACACCATAATCCAAAGGTTACTTCACGGGCAACATATCACTTTCATTATTCAAATCACATAGTGGTTTTATTTGCATAGGCATATTTTTACTTTGTAAACTGGTTCTACATTCAAACAGTGTCAAAAATAGTGGGTTTGTTATAGGCATCACTAAGAGCACAAGACTTAGATTTAGATTACAAATAAGCAAAAGACTCATGGGAAAACTGTCATAGTTCAGAATATTTCTGAATTTCCTTTGAAAATTTGTGCAGATTTCCGCATCTGTTTTATCTGCAGGGAAAGAAGTCTCAAAAACCTTATTAAGGCAAAAAAATATTTTATTATTTACTGTTAAGAACTTTATCTCTTATGGAAGCTGGCATCATTTCTCACATATCAAGCACTGCAGACCTACCTCAGTAACACTGAGAAGTAATGTTTCTTTAGATCAGTGTCTGTATTTGTGGAAAATAAAATTCTAAACTAGGCTATCCAGAACATGTCATTTATTAACATTTATATATACATAAATTAATTCCTGATATAACCTCTTTGTTCTACAACGAATAACTGCAAAATCCAGGCACAATTTGAATTTGGTTTGATTTGATGTACAAAACTGAGTATTATATAAAGATGTTCTACAGACTTTCTACAAAAAAGACAGGAGATATAAATGGAAGTGAAGGATAAGTCATTTAGTCTTGCAAATCTAAAGCCTATGTTAACATGTCAGATATTCAAGCAATACTTTTAAGGGATGAAATGCAAACAAAATTATTTTTCTTTGTTTAAATGTAGTAATATGAATGCAATGCTGTGAACTGTAAAATCTCTTTCATTGACTGAAGATTTATGGCATAGTAATATTACAGTGCAGGTTTTTCTTATTTTTCAGATAAAATTCTCAAACTTGATGGATTTTTTCTTCATTGTCCAAAGACAATGCTGGTGAAGAGTCTAGAGCATAAGTCTTATGAAGAGTGACTGGGGGAGCTGGGGTTGTTTGGAGAAAAGGAGGCTAAAGGAAGACCTTATTACTCTCTACAACTATCTGAAAGGAAGTTGTAATGAATCAGGTGTCAGTTTCTTCTTAAAGGTCTTTTCCAACCTAAATGATTCTATGGTTCTATGTTCTTTGTGGCACTTTGTAAAACTCTCTCCAGTATGTCCATATCTCTCATACTGAGGAGCCCAGAACTGGACACAGCACTCCAACTATGGCCTCACAAGTGCTAAGCACAGGGAAAGGATCACCATCATCGACCTGCTGGCGATAGTTTACCTAACACAGCCCAGGTTTCCATCGGCCTTCTTTGTGGTAAGGGTCCTTTGCTGGGTCATGTTCAACCTGGTATCCACCAGGAACTTCAGGTCCTTTTCTTCCAAACTGCTTTCCAACTGGGTGCCCCCTAGCATATAGGGTAATGGTACTTTAATTGAAAGTCTACTTTTCTTGGATCTGAGAAATCAGTAAAAACATTCAGATGGATATTAAAACTTAAGCCTAGAATAAACACATGTATACAGAATACTTTGCTGTCAAAAGATCAAAAGCATCAATGTTTTGTGTAACTGGATTTAGCATAAGACAGAAAGGAGTTTCTCACCATGGCAGCAATATTGAAGTTTGTACCCTGATTCTACTGTATACCTTTTTTTCTCAATTGCGTCAAAAAACAAAAATAATATAAATTTCTAATAATTTGTGATGCTTCTTTTTTTTTATGAACAGTACAAATTCCTACACATCAAACAAATTGATAAATGTTTTTCACTGGAAAATCTGTGGCAGTAGCAGAATCTCTGAAGGACTTGTAGTTGGAATTGATGATCCTTATGAGTCACTTCCAGCTTGAGATATTCTATGATTTTATGGTTCTGTAACTTAATATATTGTGAACTTTAAAACTTTGTTCTTCTTAGTGATGCCAAATGATAGGACAAGGAGCAATGCGTGCAAGCTGAAGCATAGGAGGTTCCGTGTGAGCATAAGGAAAAACTTTTACCCTGTGAGGGTGACAGAGCACTGAAACAGGGTTGTGGAGTCTCCTTTTCTGGAGACATTCAAAACCTACCTGGACACATTCCTGTGTGACCCAGTCTAGGTGATCCTGCTCTGGCAGGGGGGTTGGACTGGATGATATTTCAAGGTCCCTTCCAACTCCCAACATTCTGTGATTTTTATGACCTTACCAAAACTGGCATAGTCTTGTCCCATTTGCCTTGGATGCCCTTCTGCATATCTGTTGGTATACAACTGTCTCCGGGTGTTCCAGGGTTGTTCTTTTTCCTTCTGATGTCAAGTCATCAGGTGCAAATCAGATTATAAGGCCTGAAATTTGATCATCCTTTCCTCAGCATCTGTGGTTATCACTACTTCTGTTTTGCTTCTATTAGTTTACCTAATCTCTTAAAATACTTAGTGAGGAGGAATTATCCTGAAGAGCTTCAGGGAACATAGCTTGGGGAAGGCAAAAACATTAAAGAGGTACTAGAACCTGTGCTGTAGCACTGAATAGAAGACTGTCACCTGGGTTATTAAATCCAAGGTTGGCATGATGTGGTTGGTGAACTGGAGTAAAAGTGAGTTCAGTGTCTGTTGTTTCTGCATGTTACTGCTGTGGCGCTTCCTTGGGATATGTACGTATATGCATGCAAGTGTTTTCTTATTCGGAAAAACATTTGGTAGCAAAGTTATTGACTGATGCTTACATTGTTAAAACCTGAGTACTTTTATGTATAAGATACAACATTTACTAGTAAGTGCAAAGTATTCCCATGAATAATTTAAGCTAAACCATACCTGTCAAAGTAAACAGATGAAAGTAAACAGGCGAAGGACAATTCACAATTCCTTATTCTGGCATTTTTTATTGTGTGTGTTTACTTCATCTCTAATTCAGAAGACTGGTTAATCTGTGTTAAGTTAGCTGAGATCTGAGAGCATGAGCAAAAATTTCTATTAGATGACTCCAGAAGCTGCTATCTTGGCAGCTAGCAGCTCATGTCCCAATTAGAAGAATTAACGGCATGTAAAGGAAATTTACGCTTTTACATGAATTGTATGTGTTTTGTTCAGGACTTTGGTTCTCTGATTATTACCAAGTGTAACAACAAATTTTCTCTGAAAGCACTCTCCATGTTTGGTACTCATATGGGTTTAAAAGTAAAACAGTAGTATCTGGGCACCCTTCAGTATCTTTGTCAACTTGTAATGAGTTCACAAACAGCAAGACTGAGGCAAGGAGTGAGTATGAAAATTATCCAAGTTACTCATAGCTTGTGGAGAAAGGCATTGAACCAAGACTGCACTGTTTTCTGCAAGTACCTCCCATTCTATTTGCTTCCGTATTACAAATTGGTGTTTTTCATTAATGTGATGGATTAGAAAGTACATTCATTATGAAAAAAAAAATAGTACTGAATTAAAACTACTTAAAGTTTTCCTGACAGTGCCATTCTGAAGTTATCTAACCCTTCAAGATGGTATCTCATATAGTTCTGATCTTGATGCAACTTGAAACTACACTGTAAACTAAAAAGAAAATTAATGTTTAAAACCACAACTCTCCTGAATGAGTATCACCATATTTTATAAAAAAAGTAAATTTCATACCATCAATTTAAAATAATCATGATGGCAGACATTTGAAATCTCATCTCTTATGTTTTTTGCTCTGTTTCAACTATGAGTGTTGGGTGTTTTTTGTTCTTGGTCATTTATTCTTTGCGTTTACAAAATATCCAGATATTTTACTCTGATGATCTGTTCACTGGGCTCACTGACTTAAACAGTCTCCATTCTAACTCTCCTGTCACAGCAGAGCTTATGATTTATCTGTTTTTATATCTGTAAAGATACAGCCTTAACTAAGTGGTCTCTTGCATAATCAGACTGGCTTGGAGTTCACTAAATGTAATCTTCCACTGTGTATCTCAATTAATCTTGCAGACTGTGGCTAATCACATCCCCACCAGGCAGGCTCACATATCTCACCAAGCTGGATTATTAAAATCCATATTTCACGTTAACAGCCATGTGTGTGAGATTAGTTTCTAAGTAGTAATGCACCTGCCATAAATACCTCATATCTGCTATCTTTTGAAATACTGCTGCTGTCAAAGATGAAAAAGCATGATGTGCATTCAAAACTAGTTTACATTTCTTTTTTATGGGCAAGTGATTTTTTTCTTGGGTCCTTTTCTTTGTTCTGATATACCTGAAAATCTATAGAGTACAGAATGTAATGAAGGTAGAACTTGGTAAATTATACATTCTGGAAGGGTTGATAGAAGAATATGATTATATTAACTTTATTCATTTTTTATCATTTCAAGTAAAAGCTTAAGTGAGAAAACCTGCATTAATTTAGGTTCATAACATTAGTCATACATTAAGGGCTAAATTCCATTTTACAGTGAAACTTTTTAAATCTGGAGTAACTCCAGTAAGCTCTGTTGGCCTAGAAATTGCCTTAGGATTGTCATTTTACTAATTACATCCTAGGATAAAACACTTTCTATCCAATCTGTAGACTATTAACAGAAAATCCAGACACTGAATCTCAGAGTTCCAAGTCTCTTGAGTCTGTAAAGGCAACTGATGCTACACTTTATGCTCCATATTTTAAAAGGCAGAATTTCTGCTTAACTTCCTATAGCCCTCAATACAATTTCTGCACTAACGCTTGGGATTTGCAGTAAAGACCAAGCAGATTTTTTTCTCAGAACCTCACTTAAAAGGTGCCCTTGGTTTAACAGGCCATCAGAAGAGTTAAAGGAGTACAAGTGCAAGCAAATAGGCTTTGCACAACATTGCTGAACGTGATGATGCTTTACTTAAAGTACAAGAAATTAGCATGTTTATTATTTTCCTAATGCACTGTTGCTTAATCTAACTCCTTATTCCCATAGGAGCATGTCGAGGTTTATCTCCATTCAGACAGGCAGTGTTTGTCTCAGAGCCGTCTGGTAGATGCAGCTCTCACTGACTGATGGGATTGATGGGCACAGTCCCTGTCCTTTCACATCTTTCCAGACTTTCTGTCAGGTGAATGCCTGAAAAGCCCCTCTGCAGTGCTCACAGATTCTTGACAGATGAAACTGCTGTTCTGGTGATTTACAGCCTGATTGCTCAATCCTTTCTAATAAGCATAAACCGTGTTTTAGAGAAGCCACATTTTTTTGGCATCTTCACTGACCTTTCAGTGTTAGTGTCTGCTTCCTGGAATTTCAGTTCCCAGAGGAGGTAGGGAGCTGATGAAGGAGGAGAGGGGCTAGATGCTCCAAATGTAATCTGGAGATTTTTTTAAGGACCATGTTGTGAATTCATAATTTTACATTAAATATTTAAGTTGCATAAATAAACTCTTCAAATCATCATATTTATGCACAATTTTCCTGCAAAAATCTTTCCCTCATTCAAATATATGTGCAGGCTGACAGAAAATGTAGTCAGAATGCTTCTGCTTTCAGAGCTTCCAGTTGTCCTTCAGGTCTATCAATTGCTCAATAATTATGTTAAAATACATTTGGTTTAAGAGTTTAAAATTATAGGGATAAGAATGAGATTATTTCAAGAAAGCAGAAAAATAAATGTATGTTTAAAAATCTAGTGCCAGCTGATTATGTATATATTCAGCAGCATAATTTCAAGGGTGCAGTTTAAATATACAAAAATGATGGACATAAAGAAAAAACCTATTGGGAAACGGCACTTGCTTATGCATTACACATGTCCTAGTCAAAAAAAGCAGCTGATTGTGCCATATATTGCAAATGTGACTGACACAATTTTCAAGTTGCATTTCATAATGTGTTCTCCCTTGTACACTGAATTCTGTATAACAGTAGTGGTACCTTTTTAAATATTTCTAAATAGTATTTTATTTTTATATTACAAGTCCATCATAATCTGAGGGAGTTGTTTAGATTTATTATTGCTTATCTTTTGCAAACCTTCACATGAAATATATCCCATTATCAGTCACAAATTGCTGCTAATGTTTCAAAGTGTATCACAGAAAGAAGCAAAATGCATCAAGACAAATCAGACACCATACAGCTGGGTAACTGCAGATCACCCTCTAGAGACACACAAACGAGAATAAGAAATATGCTCTAAGTCCCGAGGTCAAATGCTTTAGCTAAGAAGTACATTAATTCCCTAGAGAAGTGCTGCATTGAGAGTTTAATTTCTCTTAGGCAATAGAAATAGGGAAAACAAAAACCAGCAAAATCCATCCAACCCTTTGCATTCACCAACATAAAATACCAGATGGGGTGTAATATTCTGTTTGTCAATAATATAGCAGTGCCTTGGACCCTGTTGTGCTGAGTACTTTACAAATTCAGAACAAATAACTCCTGCAAGGAATTTATCACCCCAAAATTCATAGTCAGCAGAAGAGCAGACCAACTGCCTAATGTAATAGAGAAAACTAAATAGAGTCTTCTGATCTGGTCACAGGCAAGGAAAACAACAACTTTATAATTTTATACAAATTACTATGAAGTACAGATTTTATGTCCCTCCCAGCCAGCTAGCCAGCCCTCCTCATTTATCCATACTATATCCATCAAATTATTATTTCATTACTTTTGGGTGTTTGAAAACTGAAATAATACACAGTGGTGTTAAGAGCTTCAGGTCTCTGATCAGTGCTGGATTTCAGGTTGAATAGGTCGCCACAAAGTAGCCAACCACCTGCAACTAGTTAGGTACATGTGGTGATATTTACGTAAAGAACTAGACTGATATTGTGAGTAAACACGTTCTTAATCATAAGTTTAACCTTCTTTAATGACAGTGGGAAATTGCACATAAAGGTGATTTTGTTTTCTTCTCTAATAGATTTGGCTACTGAGGGCTGACCGTCATCTGGTTTGACATCACTCTACCTGTAGAGCATGATAAATTATGTTATTAGTATCAAATCAGTGTTAAACACTGTTGAATGCAGGGGAAAAAAAAACAAAATGGTTTTAAAGTTTTAAAGTTTTAAATTTTAAGAGTTTTAATTATTAAAGTTTTTTTCATACACTGCCTTAATTTGCATGAAAAATACGATGACTTCTAGCACTTCCTTCAATTTATTGAATTCATTTGTTTCAAATTACATATAAGGCAGCTTAACCAAACTAAGCAATCTGCAGAACAATTATAATTCTAAATATATACTATTTAATTGTCAAGCAAGCAGAGTCACACATAAGAAGGCATACTGTTGCTTGTGGAAGATCATTGGAATGAAAAGGATCAATTCAAAGACTGTTTCTTCAGCAGCAAAATGTTTTTACCCACAGTATCTTCACTTTCAGGTAACACTTTTGCCTTGGACTTTCAAAATAGAGATCATCTGGCTTCAGCTGGAGATAGAGGAGAATGGACATGGTGCATTAAAGGATCCTAAAGGTTTGCAACAAACAATTAGAAAGTATTGTAGGTTTAGACCCCAAAGCCATCTCCAGCATGCTCAGAAACTGCTACTCAGACCTGTACAGAAAAATAGCATCTAGGCTGTTCATCATCAGGGGGCTTGCGGAGAGAATAAAGGAGGGCTACATTTTGCTCTTAAACTATTAATTTCTATGAAGAACATTATGTCAATGTGAGAATACACAAATTATTTAGGAATTCAATTAATTAGTGAGAAATGGAGCTACATGACAAAATCTCTAACCAGGTACTGAAAAGAATCTGGACTCCTGCATTTCAACATTAATGCCTTTATCATGAAGCTCTCTTGTGTTCTGTCTTCTGCCTGAAGAATTCTCAGTTAGTTAGCTAGGGAAGAGTTGACAAGAAAACCTGACGGAACCAGTCCCAAGATCAATATGGATCTCATGTTTAGGCTGTCTTTCCAAATAGGAAGATCAATTTCTGGACATGAATCTGAATCAGAAAGCCAGGAAATTTTAAACTGTTCATCATGTTCACAGGTAGCTTTGGCTTCTCTTCAACACCAAAATACATGCCTAAAAATCTTTATTAAAGCATGCCACCAGCTCTGTGCTTTTCTTCATGACACCGCATAATAAATGGTAATGCAGTATTTTCTGTAATCATGTTATCTGTTGTCCTTTTTGTGTCAACCTGCTAACCACTAAAGCTGTTCAAAAAGCTGAGTCCACAAAACACACATCTGCATTGTTCTTGCTGTTAATCTGCTGTGCCAGTTGTTCTCCTATACTGGGATTAAAATATCCAATGCTATGTTATTTTAATAAAAGCTGAGGTGACAAAGCACACACCTGTATTTTTGTCCACTCCACCTGCTTCTCCTGGTACCCTGCTGTCTTTTCTCACTGCAGTAGCAAAATCCGTGGGCCACCATTAATGAAAGTACTGTCTGCTACATACAGATTTAGATGTTGTATTTTATGTGAAGAGAAAAACATGCATATTTAAAGGCAGTGAATCCAGACAACTGTTATTACAAGTTATTGTATCATAAACAATTTTATACTTGATCATACTCTTTCAGATCATGAAAGTATTACCTACTAATCTCAGCGAAGGTCAACTTTGCACATGTCACCAGAAATAACAGACTAGATTTAAAAAAAAATAGAAATGGGAAAAAACCAGAGCCAAAATCCCCATAAATCCCCTTACAAAGTAGTTTAATTATTTTCTCCAATGCCTGTAATCAATGTGATGATTTGAAAAAAAAAGACTGGAACAACTGCTTAAGGAATGTCTATATGTAATTTCAATAATGTCTGTAAATTAACGTAAACAGTAAGCAGGTATGGTACTTGCCTGATTAAAGCATGACTGATGCTGCAAAAAACAGTGTTAAATATCATCAGAAAATCACAGAATCATTCAGTCTGGAAGGGATTTCAGAAGGTGTCTGGTCCTACCTCCTGCTCACAGCAGGGACAGCTATAGCGATAGTTTATTCAGGACATTTTATCCAGTCAAGTCTTTGCAACCTCCATAGACAGAGACTGCACAGCATTTTTGGGCAACCTGTGTCACTGCTAGACCTTCCTCAATGGGAAAAAGTTTCTCCCTGTATCCAGTTTGAATTTCTGTCTTACCAATCTACATCCTCTATCTCTTGCCCTCCCACCCAGCTGCACTGTGAAAAGGCCTGCTCCATCTCCTCAAGGACCTCCCATAAGTACTGGGGTTAGTGTTAGGTCCTCCCAAAGCTTTCTCTGCTCCATGCTGAACAAGACCAGCTCTCCTTGCCTTACCTTGCATGGCAAGTGCTCCAGTCCCTACCATCTCCATAGTCTATCCTGATCTCTCTTCAGTTGGCTGCTGTCTTTCTTGAAGTGGAGGGTCCAAAACTGGACACATGTGTCCTTACAAGTGCCAAGTAGAGGGGGAACCCACTTCCCTGGCTCTGCCCCTTCTCCTACAGTCCATGGTTCTTTTGGCCTCTTTACTGCCAGGAAACAGTGCAGGCTCATGGTTACCTGAGCGCATTTACTGCAGAGCTGCTCCCCAATTTGTAGATCTGCAGCAGTAGCTTTTGTAACCAAGATATACCAGTGGGGAATTAAAAAAAAAAAAAAAAAAAGAGAGAGAGAGAAACAAATATTTTTTCTCTTCACTTTGAAGAGGTAAAGTCAAACAAGTTCAAATAATAGACTCATAAGAAAGTCCTAATTAAAAAAGGTAAAATATGCAATCCATTTTTGTAAAAATGGTGATAAAAGAAATACATGATCTTCCTGTTTCTGAAGCAGCTCTAACCTCAGACTGTTCTTCTAACACCATTAAACTTCGATGTTAGTCTGGCAATTCTGAAGATACAGAATTATATTACTCAATTCAATATATGATTGTTAAGGCATGTAAAAGTGTGTGTGCATTTAGCCCAATATGACCTAAATGTGTTAGACAGATATGCAGGAATAATGAAGTAAATTCAGCAAGCTTTAAAAGAACTATACACACAGAGATGTCATTCACTTTCATGACACCCTACATCATCCTTGCTGCACTCCAGGTTCACAGGCTTCTATCTTTCCTGCTAAGTGAAATAAAGTCAGCATCTTTTCTCTCTCTGAATCATCATTGCCACTCAGAACAATATTGTTCTCTAAATTGTCCTTTGAATTTTGTACGTTTGAAAAATAAGTGACTCCAGAAAGGTACATCAATAGGATACAAGTGACCTGTGATTCCGTGGAACCTCTCAGGACACTAAAACCTTCTCTGTGTCTAAGTGTACAATAGCTGTTTTGTTGAAGGCTATACTTAGGAGGAATTGCAGTTTCACTTAACTAAAGGAGTGCTGTTGGCTTCACTGACAGCATTATATACTATAAAAATAGATTCACTAATTTTTCTGGCATATCTTTTTTTTCTAAGGTACATTTTTTGAGACAGACGGCTAAAATATTTGATCTTACAGTATCATGATCCTCCATGTTCAGGGGTATTACACGTGGTCATTCATGGTCTCTATCAGCTCTGGAGCCCAGGTGTTTCCCCCCTGCCTGACCACTGGAGCCCGGCCTGATCACCTGAAGACCTGGAGGTCACTGTCCCAGGCCAAAAGACTCATCTACTGCTTCACCCTTTGCAGGTTCAATCAGTAGAAAGGTTAAACATGTATCACAGTGACATACACATACTCATACACAAACACAGAGGACATGCAGAGGATGCTAACATGGATGGTTACACAGGCTGCCATGCAAAAGGCACTGCCTTGAACTGCACCCTCATGCAACACTACCAGGACTCACAGGAGACATAAGCACAACCAGCCAAGCATCCTTCCTCCTCTTCGACTGGTCAGGAATGAATTTCATTGGTGAAAGCACACACACATTTGCAGATCCCCAAGTACTGGCATGAGCCTTCTGTCTGTCCGATACCTCTGCCCATGCCCATGAAACCTCTTACCTGTCACATTGGGTGGGTGGGTGGGTGTCCTCCTCACTGCTAGTCCAGCTTGGGGCTTACTAGCAAACAAGCCCTCATGTTCCTCTTGTTAAGTCCTTCTTATCAGCTGCAAAGTCTAGGTGACCCTCTCCAAAGCTGTGCCCAGAGATTCTTAATGGCCACTGAGTGGAAACTTTGCTCAATGGCATCATTACTGTTATCCTGTGTCTATCAGGTTTGTGTCTTCGACTGCTCTTGTTCATTGCTTCCCCCTTTACATATTATCCCCTTTTGCATTGCAAAGGTCCTTGACTGGATGACCTTAATGAAGCAATGTTCTCAATTTCAATGTGCCTTTCCACTCTGTGTTTTGCTATGAACATTAAATACATAATTTGGCTTTAGATATATTACATTAATCAGAGTATTATGAAGTAACACACCATATATACCGGGTACAGATGAAGAAATAAGATATGCTGTGTTCTTCAAGGAATTACTATTTGAAAGTGCTATACTATAGACATTTCTGAACTCCCAAAGACCATCTCTAAGTATTTTTCTATTTAGATTTTCTTGGTCTTTCAGGACCTGTCAAAATGATGTAGTATTATATTAGTCTTGCTGTTCCATTGGCTTTAATATAATTTCCATTACATACTAAGCTCTCTTTTTGTTTTTAAAAAAGTACACAAAGTTTCCCAAAAGTATTTTAATCAGTTCACTCAATACCATTTTTAAATTTTTCTATTGTTATATATGTTATAACCATTCTTACTGCTTTGTATTACCAACCTAATGCTATGTTCTCTGGAAACACCAAAAAAGCGAGAGCATATTTTTCTCAAAATGTTCTAATGTATACTACTAAAGCATTTTTGAAACTGATACAGAAACAACGTCAGAACTGGTTTCCTTTTATTATCATGGCTAAAAGCATGAAATCAGAACTCCATAAACTTATAATTGGCAAGAATTCCTTTATAACTTAAGAATAATCTGAAGCTAAATTATAAAGAATGAAAAACTCAAAATATTTTAAAAATTCATATGGTTAAAACAATCTTAGCTTAGATACCATTTATAATCACAGTTCACTTTTTTTAAAAGAAGGACAAAACTCATGCTTTGCTTTTGATTTCAAAACTAGATATATTATCCAGGATTTATTTTGCCCAACTTTAGGTTTCTGCTTCTGGACTAAGACCTTCTGTTCTGCTCATAATCTCAGGAAAGAAAGGGACTTTAAGACTAGAATTCATCCACTTTGGTGGGAGATTAATTATGTTTTTCACCCATGATGTATTTATTCTTCTTCACTTACATAAAATGTCTCTGAATGACTTGCATAATGTAGGCACCTGCATTTGGTTGTGTGAATTCTATACTATTACTTTTTTACTATAAGCATAATGTGTTGTCAGTTCAAGTATTTTTAATATTACAGCAGATGCACTGTTTATCATGAAATGTAGCTTTCTGAATTCCACACTTATCTATAATTCCCACATTGTAGGTAGCTTTTACAGTTTCCTCAAAAGTAAACAGAGATATGAAGATGTATTTCAGGGCAGAATTTTGCTCAAAGAAAATGGTAATGCAAAACAGTTTTTCACTTCCCTTTTTGGAGTTCTTTAATGGGTTTAGAATTAAAACAGCTAATTAGCTATTATATTTTTCAGTTGATCAGCTACTTTTAACTCTTTACTTTCTGACCATGACAGTAAGAAAGCCTTATGGCATAACAATGTTTCAGTGACTTTTTTTTCCTTCTTCTTCTTCTCTGAAATTTTTTGAAGGTGAAATTTGAGAATTTTGTACTTTTTTCTGGTATTTGTATAAGTGGGAAAAAATTTACCAGTACAAGACCTGCCATAGTGCCATAAGAAATCCCAAATCTATCCACTTTGCATTGTATGATAGCACATTTCTGATCTGGAAAACATCATATTTCTGTTCAAAGTGTGATGTGCCAGCTAGTTACACTGCTGCAGCGACAGGGCCTTGAACAAAAGACTAAATAAGTCTATATTTTGATTTCTGAATATTATTGCTACCATTTAATTTATACATATGTATGCAAAACTCTTAGCAGACTTTACAAATAACAATACTGAAACTGAATATTTTAGTTACCCATGAAGTTCATCAAAGTTACTATTGCAAGTAAATGAATTAAGCTATAGGGTACTGGGCTTTTTGCCCCATTTGGTGTTCCTAAATATTTTCTGAACTGGTAATTATCTAGAGTTTATTGTTACTTGAAGGTGATTAATTTGAAGGTGAAATCTGAATGAATCTGAAACACATAAATGGTAGGAAGACTGAAATGGAAAGGAAGAGTATTTTCAGTCTACATTAGGAGAAAAAATTACTTTTAGAAAAGTGGCAATATGCCAGCTTCACTGATAATAGTTGGTAATTAACTTCAACAGCAGGCTGCACACCTGTTTCAGGAGGTCTAAGGGTGTAAATAATTGTCCTCTTAACTCCCAAGATTTCAATTTTATTTTTCCTATTTGGACCCCCAAACTCAGCACCACAGGGACAAATGGCTGAGTATGACTACAGTTTACCGGAGCAGAGTTCTACAGTTTCTTTGTAAAAAAAAAACACCTCATTTTGGGATGAGGCCAGACTCTTCCTATAGGCCACAAGTTATTTTAATACTTATAATAATATTGCTGATCAGGTCTTTAAATCCGATGGAATGAAAGTAAGCACACTTCCACAAAAAAACCCCACTGTAACTTTCTGTTATCTATAATATGTACACAGTAGGTCAGAAACAACATTAAAACACCTTCACATCTGATATAGATGTCACCTTTAGAAACCCCATTTAGTGCAATCTGTCAGTTTACTGTAAAGATTTATGAAGATAAAAATTGAGAAATAGATATGTAAGAACTGCTGCATTTGTGGTTGAAATCAAAAGAATGTATTTCACTCAGTGTTTAAACTGGTCTCAACTGAGCCTAAAACAGACTAAGCTACATTAGTCTGTTTGTGATATTTGTTACAAGGATTAAGCATACATTTACTGTCAATGTGGAAAACATATTTTATTTGTTTTCCCTTGGAGACTAATGGAGGTTAACACATTTTCTTGTAAACAAATTTAAATATTATCCCAATATTACAAATTATGAAGTTGAAACAGAGAGGACTAATGGATTTTGCTGTCTCTAGAATTAGCCACAAAGCTGAGTAACTATTTCAGTATTCAGTGCTGATCATAGAGTGCATTTAAACAGTTTTTTACAGAAACTATTGATGTTGAAAACTGGAAAAAAAAGCCATGGAAATTCCTACAAGGCAAAGCTAGGACAGTAAGGATGATGTTTTTATAGTAGCAGTGAGTAATTCTTAAGAAAAAATGCAATACGACTCTGAAGCTTTTGCACTTTCTCCTTTTTAGTTTCTCCAGTAAGTGAGGTTACAGTCTTTTATGCTGTTTCTTATCTATGCTTAGATAGTTTAGTAATATTGTGCTAGCATCTTTCCCCCAAAAAAAGAAAAACTAAAGAAGGAAGACTTTAATATAGTGTGACTAATCTTAGAAACTTTGAAAAAAGTTTTGTTCCTTGCTGGTAGATCTGTGTTATTTCTTGCTTGGGTGCTGAATTAGTATTTTTTTAGCTCCTTTCTCAAGCTTTTCATACAATAGCCACTAGAAGTAAGGATAGTTGGCACTACCAGTGGCCTCTGATCCCTGAATATTCAAATCACTGAACATAGAGGACTGCATGAATATTTCAAAGACCATTCATGTTGCTTCATCTTTAAATTTAGTCTAGAAAGCTTCATTCATCTTGATAAATGTCTAGAATCTGAAGAAAAAAGGGTGCATGGTTAGGTAAGAAAGCTGTAAGTTTGGAGTTAAGCCTCTTTTTTATAAAGCAGTCCAGGCTACTGTGTCTCTGTAAATCAGAAATGTTATTTCATATGTAACATTAAGAGACTGCAGCACATAGTGATGCTAATTTAATATGACATAAATACTTGAATTAATCAATAAAATACTTCATTATTCAATAAAAAATGATACTGAAAAATTGAAGGCTAGCTATAAGGGTAGTTACAAAAATCAACATCTTCTATACACACGTGCTTAAAATTACTAACTTTAAATCTAGAAGGATACTTGTTGACTGAATAAAATTTTAGATGGTAAGTTATTGAAGCCCATAAGTACTGAAAATAGGCATTTGAATAAATATTTAATCTTAGTTGTAGTCGGTGTAACATTTTAAATAATTACGATGACCACTTGATAAATTAAGCTTTCTTATGGCAAGTCTACTTCTGAAAAAATAAATGGATTTCAAACAGAAGGCCTTGAAAAAACCCAACATGTATTAAAAATATAATTGCTGCTCTTACTTTCTCTAAAGTACAAAATTGCTGCTTTTGTTTTGTAGTTGGCAGTGGTTGAAAAAAACACATGAAGCAGTAAATTTGGGTTTCATATACTGTATGAGCTCAGGTTTAATTACATTGTTGCTTCTCTTGTCCATTTTCTTTAATTAGCACTAAAAATCCAGATAACTTGGTTACTCACAAAGAGATCTTTTGAAGATCACGGGAGCTGAGGGTCAATGCGCTTTCCAAAACTGCATTTCTTCAGAAATTTCTACAATATTCATCACTGAATCACATCTCAGAGCAGCAAACACTTACTCTACACAGTTAGAGATTTAATGAGATGTTCTAGAATTTTGGAGACTGATTTCCCCTACATATTTCATAACTCAAAAGTAAAAGTAAGCAGTGAGCTTCTTGTAAAACACACTGAATTCATGAGAACGGTCATGTATCTCTAGGTTCCAATCATAATAAAATAATAGGAAAAAACAGCTATTTTATAAATGTGTCTGCACAATCCCAGGGTGCATAGTTTGCATAATACATTATACAAGAACTACTCAAACTTTTTAGTGCAAAAAAAGAACTGTGGCTGTTCAGGTCTCCGGCTGCAG
>NW_010202381.1:0-38894 GCF_000695765.1 Mesitornis unicolor
GCTGGAACATAGGAGGTTCCATGTGAACATACAGAAAAACTTATTTACTGTGAGGGTGACAGAGCACTGGACCAGGCTGCCCAGAGAGGTTGTGGAGTCTCCTTCTCTGGAGACATTCAAACCCTGCCTGGACATGCTCCTGTGCGACTTAGTCTAGGTGATCCTGCTCTGGCAGGGGGGTTGGACTGGATGATCTTTTGAGTTCTCTTCCAACTCCTAACATTCTGTGATTCTGTGATTATAATAATCTAAACTCAAACACACCTCAAACATTAATTTTCTTTCTATACTATTTATGTTGATTTTTTTCATAATTTCATTCTAATTGGTGGAATTATTATTCTTATGTGATTTTAAGGCCAAGATCTTAGCATTCACTCAGAAACTGACAGCCACTCTGGTGCTCAGATAACTCCTAGAGTACCCAAATAGTTGCCTTGCTGAAACACCCTTTACATTGTATTAGTATGATAACCCCACATGTCACTATAAGATGTAATCCAATAGTGAACATCTGTAGAAACAGGAGGATTTAAGGCATTCAAAACACCTAGGTCCTGCTTTTTTCCTATGCCACAGTATTCTGAGCTTCTTTTGGTCTTTGGTACTAAGAAACAAATTTAATGGTATACAAAAGTACCTTGTAAGATGTAGAGGAAGTAAGGGGCGCAGTGGTCTGTAGTTCTTCTTTGAGGTGAGGACAGAGCAGATGTCCTGGACTTGTCTGTATTGACTACCAGAAGAGTCTTTAGTCATGGAAATCTCAGTTTTATGGTTCTCTCTGTTTACATGTCTATCCTCTTGTTATGTGTTTGCGTCTGATAGCATCTTTGCATCTGTATCCCATTCTGTCTGCTGCATAAGGACCACAATCTGCAAAGGAAAAGTTATGCAAGAGTTTCCAACATACAGCAAGAACAGTTTATGTCCTCATCGAGGAAAATAAGGCTCATGCACGCTATGTTTTCATCCCTTATAACTAACCCTACTAATCAGATTGGACTGAGTGACTTCAAAAAGCTACAAAATGCTGCCTAAAACTGCAAAGTACTGTCTTGAGACACTGCATTTGGGCTGTCAATAGAACTGCAAACTCATCTGAACAGCAATCTCATCTGAACAGCAATATTTTGAAGACTTTTTTTCCCACCTTTCTTTTACTTTTAAATTATTTTTCATTTCAGAAATGCAACAAGTGAACAAAGATGGTGCAAAAGAAGGATGCCAGAATGGGGGCTGAAGGATCTATAACTTTGAAGTTCAGTGCCTTTGAAGTAGTACTAAACAGCACTAGTTCATGCCAGTAACTAAAAATCACAGTTGTTTAACTGTCTGTGTAGAATTCAGCTTTTACTAGCAAAAACAAGAATAGAGACCGTCAGAAAACATTCCTACAAACTTGTGTTGCTAAATATTGTTTTATATTTTTTTGTCCCATCTTAATTCTCCTTAATTTATCTTCTGAATCTCAAAATTGTTCTATCTTTTTCTAGCAGCTGTAATCTTTTCATGTGGTGAAAATGTAGTTTTTTCTTTAGACTTCAAAAGAAGTACATAAATTTCTAGTTTACTTATTTCCTGGTTTGGCCATCAGTGTTTTGAAGAGAATGCATATTTACAGCCAGGATTTTCAAAGCAAACTTGGACTGATAGATGTGGGAGCTCCAATGAAAGTCTTTAAGGACTATTGACAATCCTAACCTAAGTGTCAGAGCAGACCAAACACTGATTATCAGATTTTTGTCGCCAAAGAGCAAATAAAATTTTGTGATGCATTGGACTTCTAATCACCATTAGCATAAGTGAGAATGAAAACTACAATGGAAAGTTACAGAATTTTATTCTTAGTGCAAAAAAAGTATAAACATAGAACTAGGCAAAACAGATCATACAAAATGACTATCATAGGGTTTTTAATTATTATTTTGAAGGATTCACTGCTGGAGTTAGCATCTTTACTCTTTCAACAGTATCATATATTCTTCATAAAGCCCCAGCAGTTGAATAAAGAGACTGCCTGAGAATCACAGCTTTCAGAGTATCCAGAAAAGATTACCAGACCTATTTTGTGAAGATCATAGCATTTGAATGGGGTAATTTGCAAATATTACCATATTGTACCCTATTTTCTCAGAAACCCAAGCAACCAAAACAAGCCCATCCGTTTTTGCTGTTTCAGACTCTTAATTTTTATGTATAAGTCTTGATTTGGGGGCTTTATTTATGATTTTTCAACTTCTATGGTTAAAAAACCCCTATAAATCATTACTCTACACCTTACTGTTTAGTCCAGCTTTAAAGTTCTCTTCAGTTATTGAAAAGAGAGATGACGCTTGTACCAGAATGTGGAATTGTATCTGTCTTTTGAGCTTAGTAATATATCATGTTTATTTAATTCTGCATTAAGTATATCGTGTACAGTTCTTTCAGCTTCTTAATTTGACTGAAGTACGCCTTTAAGAAAAAAAATAGCAGGCTACACTTGAAAAATATTATTTAAAATTTCTTTGAACATGAAAATGGCTCATTAGCTCTGAAATGTGTTTCTGAGTAATAACGATTGAACAATAAATCACCGTTTGAAGTCAGTTGATTCTCAAAGACAGTAATTAAATACGATCTGTTTTCCGTTGTGAAGACATTTAGATATAACTGAACATAACCATTACATTAGAAATTATCTATGTCTTCTCAGTAAGGTCATAAGACCTAATTCCTGCTCCATTTAAATCTGTACCTAAACTTCATTAAACTTCACAAGTGCAAGACTGGTTTTACAGCACATTATAATCTTGGATTCTTCTCTTTTTAGTATTTTTAATGCGTGTGACTGGATTTGCTCCATAAAGATATAAAAAGAATGTTCTAAGAAATTGAATAGCTTTCTTCTAATTAGAACCACTGCTTCACATCAACAATACCTTAGCTAGTTGGAGGAAGGATTTGCAGAAATTTTTTATGCAAGCGACATATACAACTTTTTATAAAGGATAAAAGTTATCAGGCTTAATTTGGTTAGCTTGGAACTTCCCCTAATGTGTCCATTTATTTCACTTGTTTCACTGAAAAGTCAATTCAACCGAAGTCTTAATCATTCAGAATAGATAATTAAAAACTATAGCATGAAGAAAAAGTCACGTGTCTTCCCTGACAGAGGCTCTCTGAAGCAAGGAAAGTGTTAACTAAGATGTCCCAAAGCTAATTTCCTACACTTGACCACAAACGGTCTGCAACTCAGACTCCAAAAGAGGTTTCCATCTTACAACAGGCCAGCTCCTTGGCAGCCACCAGTCACGGCCCCTACCAGCTTGATCTTCAATCTGTTCTTTCTGCCTGGCCAAAAACACCTGGAGAGAAGTCCCTCCATGGATTATCTGAACCTGTATCTTCATGAGACACCTAACCCTCCTCCAGGATAACGTGCCAGTGTTTCTCAGTGTCAGGGAGCTGTGAGAACATGAACTCAACTCTGAAAATAGGACAGCGCTTTCAAGTGTGCAAATGTTCAATATTTCTGATAAACAGAATGTCAAAATATGACAGCTGTGAACAGTTGTGGGTTAGTTTGTTGCTTTGGGGTTTTGTCAAAATATGACAGCTGTGAACAGTTGTGGGTTGGTTTGTTGGTTTGGGGTTTTTTAAATAGTTCTTAAAAAACATACATGGTACATTTTCTTGCACTTCTTCAGTAAAAACCACTTGGAGTTGAGGCTGGGGAAATGAGGAAAATTATTCTGTTGATGTAAACAGAGAGAACAGGAAAAATCCTACCCTTACCATTCACTAACCGAGGAACATCTCTCAGATTAATCACCCAGACTCAGAGGCAGTTAGAGGGAATTTGACAAAATAGTCAAAATTGGAAAAATATGGATTGTGACTGATGAAAGTGCTGGGTGTCTGCCCTGGTGACTTGCAAAGCCCCTCCAGCTGCTTGCCCTGTGTGGCCAGTGCCAGAGATGGGAAAATTTCCAGTGATGCCCAGTCCCTACAAATACCACTGACCACAGATGTTTCTCCCTCTTGCCTATCACGTCTTTTCCTTGCAGGCTATGTTCCTGGCAGGGAGCCCAAAACGCCCCAGTTTGGTCTCTCCTCTCCTTTCCCTCCTCAGTACAGTTATCCAGTTACCAGGGAGCCTCTCTGGGCTTCAGCTGGAGGCTGGACATGGACTCCAGGTTTACAAAAAACCTATGCAAGTTTAGTAAACAGAAGGGATTATTTATACCATCTGCAACTTAAATGTCATTTTGAGTGTTTCAGGAAAGGTCACCTAAAGCTAGCAGTCCCACATCAGCTCTATATTTATATTTATGCCATTTAATCACATGGTGCATAAAATTTACACCATCCTAATTCATATATGCAAGACCTTTTTCACTGTTCTCCACTTAGCATGGGACTTCCAGTATTTTAAAATAAAATTACTTTTATCGTTGACCTGCAGGATAAGCACTAACCAGTGGTTTCTTAAAGCTACTGCATTTCCTTATCAGCCTTTCATCAATGTTAGCTTTGAGAAAGACAGATTGTAAATCCAGAGCAAATCCAAATATGCTGTATATTCTCTTTGGCAGAAATAATTCTCAAAATGGACTGTAAGACTGGACAGAGCTTTACTGTAAAAGTAAATATTTTCATGCTTTTAGAATATTTCTATGCTATCTTTTATATATATATGTAAACCCCAAAATATTAATATAAGCTTGGTTTTCACAGTTTGTCCCCATAAAATGTTTTCTATAAAAGTTACTGAAAAATGCACAAAGTTGAAAGACTTGATATTTCATTACTCAGGGATGTTTTTAGAAGGTAAAAGGTATGGAATATATTTTTTTCCCTATGTTTTGTGGACTGATGTTAAAATATGTATGTGTAATCCCTTCTCTATTAAAAACATACATATAACCTCTGTCCTACACACGGTGTAGTCTATCACTTGCCTATGACAGAGGATGGGAAGCACAGTGGGACCCAACAAAAACTGTATTTTGAAGATTTGTTCTTCTATTTTCACATGCAGTGCACAGGGATACTTCCTTTTGTGTAGCCTTATTGTTCATAATACGATACAAAGAAGAATCCAACCACAATAAGAGGAAATAGGACATTCAAATGGAAATGAGGAACATAGTTTTAATTTGTTAAGGACACCATCAGCATATTTTATCAGGCAATAATATTGTTTCAACCCCAAGCTATTAGGCTCATGTCATTTACTTTCACAACACAGTAGAATGATTCCAACTGTTGCATGTGCTCCTGTTGGAAAATTTGTTGTCCTTTAACACCTACAACTGCTGGATAACAAAGTGATCTTCTAGGGCTTTGAAATCAATGCCTGTAAACTCTTCAGTGCCATCCTAACCATCATTGAGACATTTAGATCTCACCTTAATATAATAAAAATATTTACAGAATATATACAGAAAAATACCACCATAAGAAAGAAAATCTCAAAGTAATATCCAAAAACAGATTTTTGAAAGCATGACTGGCAGAGTTTTTTTATATGTTCTCCCAAGCCCAGAGGTTTAGCATTGCAGTGTATGACAGGCAAAGGAAGTATAGAGAGATTTCTTTCCTTTCCTCCATTTTTAGAGAAATCTTTGCTAAATTTTAGTCCTAGGCACATATCACCACTTCGCACATTTTTCTTCATACTGCAGTTGGTTCCTGAGCAATGTTAAGAAATCAAATGAAAGTAAGAAGGAAATCAACTTAAGTAGAGCCAATATATCAACACAATTACAGGTAACAATGACAGCATGTGTACCACATTGGTTATCACCAAAAAACACTGTTCTGAACCATGTTATCTAGAGCACAGTAGATAAATCATTCTTTTATTCTTATAATTAGGGGTGGGGTGTGGGAAGAGAGAAAATAACATTTCCACCATCAGAAGTTTTCCAAAAAAGTGTACAATATTTCTCAATATACACAAGAAATCTTTAGCAGGAGTTGCTAAATATCCCATCCCTTGCACAGCATCAGGGCACCAGATACACATGCTCTTGGACTTTAAAGTCTGCACATAGATGAAACAGTCTGAAACCTGTGCCGTATGGAGGAACCAACCTCTGTCTTGGACGCTCTCTCACAGTCCCTACTATCCTACAGAATAAAAACCAGTATCCTAGTAATTAGACCCCAAAAAAAGGAGGGGAGAGACTTAATGGCAAAGGAATAACACCCCTGGAAGATCTGCTACCAGAGTTTTAGCACAAATATACACGAGCAGAGACATGTCAGCAGGAGAAATCAGTAAGAGGGCAGCAGCTCCTTCTCAGCTGCTGGGGAGAACTGGAAAGGGCCTTCAGCCTCACAGGCTTTGATGGAGATTTCTGTGCTGATGGCTTTTCTCAAAGCTACCCAGGCACCTTGTCTAAGCTGTTCCCAGCTGCAAGATCATTCAGCTGAGAGAAGGATCTGCAGAACAAGCCCCTCAGCTGTCCTTGGGACCAGCAGCTGCCTGCCCAAGTAGCCACAGCAACACCCAGAAATGAGATGGGGTGCAGGGGGAGAGGTTTTTAAGAACAAAGAAGCCAGAGAAAATTTAAGAGATCTTTTTTTGCAAATGTCTTCTGTCCACGTTGGTGTCAGAGGTAACTTTAGACTGACCCTTGCTGTGAACGGAACAATAAAGGAAAGACTTTTTAAAATAAATGTTAATTACTACCAACCCCAGATAAAGTTTCACCCAACATCAAACAAATACACTTGTCCTTCTGCCATGAGACCATTTATAGCAACCCAAGGCCACATCTGTGACCATTTTCTTCACCCTCCTTCCTTCAGCTTCCAGCAGTGTCTCTCCCATACGTAATCAATTGCATTGTGCTGAATTAATACTGACACAAACGTGCTCTCCTTCTTTTCTCAGAAAAAGTAATGTAATTTAATAAAGATGAGCCTCCCAGCTGAAAAACCCCTACAGTTCAATATTATGGGCTCTCACCTTGAACTCAGCTGGAAGCCTGCATCCTCCTTCAGTGCAAAGTGACAGAGTGCTCTGAAAAGTCACAGAGCTCTGTTATCAGCATCACGTAGTAGCTGCATTAGCTTGCATTTTACTTTCTAGCATGATTGGCTCAGAAACACTATATGAAAATACTCAGTGAAAATACTACATTAAAATACTGATATTACTTTCAAGAATTTATGTAAATAAAGGCATTAGTAATTCAGATGGACTTATGGAGGAATTTGGCCAAGAAAGTTAGAACCAATAAAAGCATTTATAGTCCAACACTGAAAATTTATCCTGTATACCCTAAAATGTATCCATTTTAATGATCATGAATACAAAATCATTTCAGGGACTGGTATTTTACAAGACTTTCAAAAAGAGGTGGTGAAGAGCTCCACTCAGTTCATTCTGAAGCTGAAGCAAAACTGCTGTTAATTGATGTCCAGGGACCACCTATAAAAAGGAGGAGAGGTTTGGTCTCAGTAAATCTGGGATAACCCAGAACCCCTCACGGCATGACACTTTTCACTGTATATTTTTATTTGAACGGATTTTACTGCAGCTAAATACATTAAGTCCACAACTTTCAGCTCAAAGTCATTCACTTAAATTTAATGTGCTCTTGCTGAAAATACAGAAAGGTAGGCAAAGGGAAATTTTTGTTTGCTTGGAAGTTGTGGGGATTGCAAGGGGGTTGGCAGGTCTTTCTTTTTATCCTGCAAGATAACAATCAAATGAGGGTTAGAGGCACTGTATAAATAGCAACAGAAAAGCATTTGATCATGGGATCAACTAACTAAAATGTCGGTTTATTTGTCTTCAGTGATGACAAGATCATCCTTTTCAAAGCACAAGTTTAATTATTCAGCTGCAAAACAGTCAATTTTAGTGAATTTCTCCTGACAATCTCCAAAGAAATCCATATGCTGTGAAGCTGCATTGATGGACCAATTATATCTAATAGGAACACCCCATAGTTGACAAGATTGCTTTAAATCATCTGACACAAATCTAGTGAAACAATGGAGAAAGCATTCTCTCACTTTTAACGCTCCCAGGAAATATGTCCAGCAGTGGAGCATGTGGCTGTGTTCTTTAAATATGCTAGAGTACATATTTCATGCACTATATATCTATTTTTTAAAGATTACTCCTTCTTGTTTATTCTTTCAGGCCACATCAAAACTTAGGGACAGCCAAGTGAAAAAGGGCTTGTATGCCAAAAGTTCATCTTTTTTATCCAGCTGCATAAGATGACTTAATAAAAGACACAACTTCTCCTTGCAACCCAAACCCCACAAAACACAAGATAAATGTACTTTTTGAAGAACTCATCCAACCTCTACCTGCAATAAATCTTTACAATTTGCACATAAGAGCATATGTTAGGGCTATTTGTGAGGGTACTTATGTCCTTCTGGCTGGTATTTGTAACAGCCAAAATAAACAGAGAAGAGGAGGACAAACTCCTCCCAGTTCCTAAGAGCCATTTAGGGAGCCCTGCAAACACCTTGTCATTTCTGGGGACCAGTCTGGCGTACACAGCCATGTGCTGATTATTGAGTTAATCATTCTACAGTCAGACAGTGCAGGTTGGTATGTGAAGGCTGTTGTGCCAATCGCTTTTAGGCATTATTTTTTGAGATATTTCCCCATTCCCAAATTCATTTGAAGCATTGTTTCATATATTTAGGGTGTTTTTGACAGCAAGTCTGTGGGGGAAGTGCCTTTTACAGACTGTAAGGTGAAGTAAAATCATCAAACCCACACAATTAAGTCTGTTTCCTCGCACAATTGCAACAACTCATTTCTAAAACATTTTTCCCTGAGACAGAAGCAAGAAATTGATATATTAATAATGGTGGATGAACAACACCCTTGTTCTTTCCCCCCTGCCATGTTTCTTCACTGGCTGCAGAAAAGGGAAGCAGCGTGTGGAGAAGTGCAGCCACTTGGTGTCATCTGACACTTTCCATACCCAGGCTGGGCACCGGCAGCTAGAATGTAACATTTCATTATATTTTAAAAGTTTTTTGGGGAAAGAGACTCTGCACCGCACACCCTAGTTCTGTGCCATGCTTATGGGCACTGCAGGAGCTAGAAACCCTAATGCAGTTAGGACAGTGGTGTGCACATCTTACTGTGTTACAAAAGCTTCAAAACATGCTCATTGCCATTAGGCTTAGGAGGCCCCAATCTGTGGATCTTGCAAGAATCACAATTTAAACTTCCATTTTTAATTTACTTTGCACTATTTTCTATTTGTACCACAATGGAAGCTGCCATGCAGCTTATTAGTATGACAGAGGAATCAATTTATAGAACACCATTAGCAGTATAATCTTGAAAGTGTACTTCTAAACTGCTATGAATCTGAAGACCTTACTCAAACAGAAGAAAATGCTAGCTGAAATCTTCCCAGTTGGTTTGGAGCCTGACACTGGGGCTGTCTTTTCCCTCCTTTGCCCCAAAATCACCCCTGCAGATTTAGCTGAGCGTCACTGACACAGCAAATGCTGCTCTGCGCTGCTTCAGCAGCCCTGAGCTTGCCTGAACTGGCAAGAGAGCCAGCAAGCACCCAGTTTTTTGTGTTGCCGAAACAAAGAAAAATAACTGCAGTGAACGGTTTTCCTCACTCTGCACTTTTTTTATATATATATGTAGTGCAGAGAGCAAATGTTTTTTGCAAGATTCATGTTCTTTTACATGTCTAAATCCAATGAAGTGAATTCTTGGATTCATTGTGTGTGTGTGTGTGTATATGTATATTTATGCCATAAAAAGTCATCCCTGCTTGCCCCGTCATTTAGGCAGCAGACTCCTACTAAACTGCATCACTTGCATTGAAATCAAGCTGCATAGGTAATGAGTGGGACTTCAGCACCTGTATTCCAGGAAGATCTCAGCGTACGCTGCTGAATTAAGTTGCTAAGCACTGTCCTCGTTAATAACTGACTGGTAACGCGAAAAGGGAAGCAGCAAGTTTTGGCAGACACTGACAAACTGGGGAAATCGAGCGCTGAGTACACAGAGGGCTTTTAGACCACACCAGATGCTCGCAGCCAGGCCTCCACCCAGCCTGATTGTTCTGCTAATGGATTAAACTGTCACAGCATGGCCGAATATAAACACCATACGAACGGCAGAGCCTTAAACAGCCTGTGCCTGGGGTTTAGAGCCCCTGAAGCCCTGGGGATGACAAGGAAGACACTCTGAGCCCAGCTGTGCCATTTTCTTGGTGCTGGGTGATGACCACTCAGGCATCCCATGCCAGAGCTCCTGGAGAGGCAGAGACCAGAGCAGGGGAGCTCATGGCCCTCTGCTGCCCCAGCACTGTAGGATTGTTCTACTCCCCTCCCTCTCCCAGCAGATAGCTTCATCTCAGCCCCATTAGCCTTACCCAAAGCATTTATTAGCACCATCAGTAGCCACCTATATAAAACTGAACAGACTATTTGCTACCTTCGTTCTTCCAGTTGCCAGCCCTCTTCTGAGGACAGAAGCCCATCAGACCATTTCCTCAGCCAATAGTCACAACTCTGCTGAGTAATGGCACACATCAAATCTTATCCCAGGGAAGCAGAACTGATACATGTTCTCCTCAAAACGTCATTAAAGCAAAGCATTATTTCTCCTGGGTGTAGAGAAAGCAACTGATGGTAGCCTTTGGCTGCAGGGCTCCATCTCCTGGTTTTAGGAAGATATTGTACAGTATAAGGAAATAGCTCATTTTCAAAATACCTAAGAAATGAGGACATTATTGATATACTGGAGAGATACAGATTCATTGGGTTCAAAACCTATGTTATCCTTTATTTCTGAAGTAACATTACCAAAATTGTATAATAATATATGCTACTCTGCGTAGTTTCAAACTTGAAATGAAAATCCTTTGACCACATAGGGTACTACTGCTGTCATTGAAGCAGTGTATCTAGGCTGGAAGGGATTTGTCTTCTGCCTTAGCCTTTGACTAGTTGCTGTATCTTCCTGGCTTTCTCTGCATTGAATAATATATACATAGGTGGGTTTTTTTCAGCATTACCATCTTCAAAGAAAATAGAGCAACAGGCCCATGCCAAAACATTTTAAAGAGGTGTTTTGCTATGTTTTACCTTTTCTAGAACAAGGTCACTGGGGACATCACCTCACATGTGGGGAGTGGAATGGCTTCTCAAGGATCTACAAATTTCCAGACCCCCATCATCTTCCCCTATAGGCTCCATCTCACCAGCACGCCTAGTTTTGCTGGAAATACTGACCTTTAGCATGGGTATGTCCTCACTAGCACTCACTCACTGAGTAATTTTGAAATGCATTCTCTTTGGGGTTTTATTTCAATCAAATGAAAAGAATGGGGGAATCCTTTCATGTTATTTATCACCCACGCACTACTCAGAAACACATAAACAGCACCTGAGCAAACCACTCTAATGACAATCCTTGTATGAGAATTGAGACCCAGCTTTACTTCCAAATATTGTAGACCAAAAGCAGTTTTACACATATGTAAAGCATATCTGAAAGCTGGGATGAAGGTAACACGTTGAGGTGATCCACAAAGGCAATGTCAGTGGAGGAAATACAGCATTTGCAGTGAAATGAGTAAGACAACCTGGTATATAAGATAAAGGTAAGTTAGTGAAGATCACCCAATTTAAAATTCCTGCCTATTGTTTTTAATTATTGAAGGGAAAGGGTTTTTTTATTTCAAACTATGTATTATTAATGATGACTCACAGTGCAGTATCAGAAGAGGCACTGAGAAAAGTCAGCGTTCATCACAGTCATTACTTACAGGTAATATTTGATCATCAGTCCAAAAGGCAAAGCATGTCAAGGAAATACCAGATCCCTACATCACAAACCTTGTGCTGTGAGTTTCTCTCTTCTTATCTGTCGTTCACACAGCCAGAAAAATCCTTTCAGTTCTTCCTGTACAATATTCTAAGGGGCCTCTCCTTATCTTCCCACGCTCTCTGAAGTCAATGGAAATTTCCTTCTTTGCAGTGGTGATATATCTAGTCCCATCTCTTCAAAAATACCACTACCAGCACCTCTTCACAATAGATAACACTCTACATGGATCTGACATTTTCAAAGGCAGGGGAAGTGGACATGCAAGACTTAAAGACATTTGATGCAAGTTTCATTTTGCCCTGTCCGTCTCACAGTCTCCTTGAACATCACACATTTTTCATACAACCGTGGATACAAAAAAAATTTAATTTTCTGTCATGAGGTGCTGTTTTCACTATGTTGCCAGGTACCTATTTTCCCCAAAGTATATTTTACCTGTCAGAGGTTGACATAAACATAACCGATGGTGTGAGGTTGAAAGGCAGTTTCACTGTAAATGAGCTACATGAGAACAAAATTTCAAATGTAGCAGCTTTTCTGCATTTGTAGTAAATGACAGGTTACTCTGGCTGGTGATCTCAGTGTATGTTGAGGAGTGTGGTGGTAGTTAAGCATGTCCAGATTTCAGGCATTTTGCAATACAGTAAAGTGACCATTAACAAATACATCAACAAATCCTTTTCATCAAGCTCTGGTACTTTTGATCAGGCCATGTGGCATTGTCTGCTACCAGCAATGTTGATGGGCTCAGCTTTGGCCAGCCGTGGGTTTGTCACAGAGCTGGCTGGCACTTGCTCTGTCCAACACAGGGACAGCTCCTGGTGGTTTCTCACAGAAGTCACCTCTGCAGCCCCCCACTAGCAAAACCTTGCCATGTGAACCCAGTGCAACAGGCAACCCTTTCAGCAGTCCACCCTCATGATGAATGTCAATCAAGCCCAGATCTAGCATATTTAAAATCTGCTTACAGGAATTAGTATTTTGGTCAGTGGTCCTAGTGAAGTGAAGCTGCTGCTGTATGAATGCACAGCAGATGCTATGAACAGCTCATCATCAGATACAGTGAGGAAAATGGGAGTCAGCAGAGCAGAGAGCTGGAGACTGAATCCTGAATTTTAGGAGAGCAGGTAGCCCATGCTTCATTGCAGTAGAAATCAAATGTGTTAAGTGCCACAAATTCTCCCACTTTATTCCCTCGTTATACTCCTGACTCATTTAAAGCTGAATTCTGGAAATTATTGCAGCACTGTATGATGCTTAATGTTTTATGTAGCCTACAGAAAATGCTACGTTGCTTCTTCTATGGTCTTTGTTTCTTTGTTTACTTTTTTTCCTTTTTTTTTTCTTGGGTACACATTTTTGTATGCATCTTTTTTCTGTACACAGATTTGAAATGCATAATGAGATGCCAAAGTGCAATGAGGTCACAGAATTATGGGCTCAATTTTCCTGACTTTATTTACTATTGAATATTAAAATGCACATTTTCTACTGCCCTGGGAATAATGAAATTCAACAGAACTATTTAAAAAAAAAGATGGGGAAATCTATAAAGCGTTCTGATTTGTTCTAAGGAAAACTGCATCTGCGAATCACTACATTTCCATTATGTCCCCAGACTGTCATTACTTGCCTTTCTGGTCTACCTTGTATTAATTCTCTGACTTCTCGGGTGTACCATAAGGCTCACTATTAGTTCCCTGAAGACTCCAGTTGAGAAGGGTGGTGTATCGTTCATGCCAGCATTATCTAAAACAGTGTTCCTCAAACAAGGGATGAGGGCTGATAAGGATGCAGTGCAGTTAGCAGCCCATGGTAGTTGAAGCCTTTGAATAGGTCGCTCAGGATTTTGAGGCAGACACCAGCCTGCTTTTCCAGGGATAATCCCCCACGTCTTAGCTGTAGCTTTTTTACATATAAAGGTATGGATCAAGCTCTTTATTTTTGTTTCCTGTTCCCAATAGCTACGTTGCTATTAAGAGGAGTGGGGACATGCTGTACAAATTACATCCTGTTTGTATTTGGTGCTTGCTAAAGGAACAGCTCCATTGTGCACAAGCAGCTAATTCCACGTCTAGTATGGTGACTTACAGAGACTGGCTAAGAGTTTTCCACAAGTGAATTTTCCTTCATTGACATTTCCGCGTAGATAGGGACAGTCTCCACCACGCAGACTCACTTCATGGCACAGTCAGGAGGAAGGGGTTGTCTCAGAGAGGCTGAGATGAGAGGCTGGAGCAGGGCGATGGGGCAGGCCCATGGAGCAGGTCCTGCTGTGAATCCTAGAGCCTCTTCACAAGAGCTTGCCAGCACCAGTGAAGTCTGATGTATCAATTTGTAATTAATTTGCTTTGCTTCCTAGTGGATACAATATGATCAATCAATAAAGATTAATATTCTGAGGCCACTTTTTGTGACTAGATCCATGTAAAGAGGTTTTAGTGTAATCAGGGCTCTGGCTCTGAGGTTTGCTCCTTCAGTCAATCATAGGGCTTATGGAAAGGGAATTGCTTGAAAGAGTTCAGTGCAGAGCCACAAAGATGATTGAGGGAGTGGAGCATCTCCCTTATGAGGAGTGGCTGAGGGAGCTGAGTCTCTTTAGCTTGGAGAAGAGGAAACTGAGGGGTGACCTCATTAATGTTTAACAATTTGTAAAGGGTGAGTGTCAGGAGGAAGGAGCCAGGCTCTTCTCAGTGACAGCCAATGACAGGACAAGGGGAAATGGGAGCAAGCTGGAGCATAGGAGGTTCAATCTGAACATGAGGAAAAACTTTTTTACTGTGAGGGTTACAGAGTACTGGACCAGGCTGCCCAGAGAGGTTGTGGCGTCTCCTTCTCTGGAGACATTCAAAACCCGCCTGGACGCATTCCTGTGCAACCTAGTCTAGGGGATCCTGCTCTGGCAGGGGGGGTGGACTGGATGATCTTTCGAGGTCCCTTCCAACTCCTAATATTCTGTGATTCTGTGATTCTGTAACTCACAGCCTGAAGGCAGATCTTTTTAACATCATCATCCCCTTAAGGGCTCAGTTTGATGCTAGAGAGTAAACATTTACTTCATAGCTTACTTCTGGCAGAGTGCAGAGTTAAAACAAGCCAGAAATTACTGTTTTACTTTTATGAGCCCAAAACCTTACTGCTTTAAATACAGATTATTTGGGTTGTTTCATTATACCACCAAAATTTACATAATTGCTTTTGAAACTGAATCACACAGAGATCTTAAATAGGCAGGTAAGTTCTCCTATCCCTTCCAGCAAAGAAATTATCACCCCGTAAGATGTAGAAAGGTAATTTCACTCCGTTCACTGCCAGAATTGCTTGAGCATAAAAACGCAAATGTGAAAATCAACACAACATTTTTTTCCTGATTCTGCACAACTCTTGAGGTTTCCAAGAGTTTCCATTGCTTTACTCAGATAATTCGCCTTTGGGAGAAAAGGATGAGACCATCAGGAGTTGCTGGTGCGAGACAGGTGGGAATCTCTCTCACAAATCCTACATATTTCCAACCTTCCATGAGGAGATGATTCCAGCCCTCTCCCTCTGCCAATCAAATGCCAGAAACCACAGGGATAGGTAGTAGACACTGGAGACATCAGAACAACTTTTATAAGGTGGGGAGGAATCCCTGAGATGCCACAGTAGCTATGATGAGGAACAGAATGTAGCATACACAAACATAATAGAGTTCCAGTGTTACCATGAAACATGACATGTTTTATTCATAAGGTTTACTACCTATTTTTTAAATTGCTTCCTGTCATTGAAGCAGGTTTTGCAGGGTGAGGTATTATGGTTTTTAAAACAGTTGATGGACTTGGGAAAAGCAAGCAAGTTTTCTTGTTTGAAGTCTCTTCATTACCCCTGACAAGTTGTGAGTCCCTGCTATTGCTTGTTCAAATTATTTTCCTTGACAGTGATGGGGAGGAGAGGAGAAAGCGGGGGGAAGAGAAAGAAGGGTCATGGAAAGGTGGCACGCAGAAGCACACTCTCTCCATTTCCACTGTGAAACTTTCTTATTTCCTTGTTATCTATCTACCAGAAACTGTCTTTTCCAATTTATATATATATAAATACACATACACATATATATAAACACACACATTTATTTCAGAAGCTTCAGTGAAGTATTCTCATTTGATTGGAGCTGCAGTTAAAAGACAAATGTACAAAAGAAGTTATATAAAAGTATAAACAGAATGTATATATGATCTCCTGTCAGTCACTACTAGTTCACCTCAAAGTTTTGTTTGGGTTAAACATGATACCTTTCTGGATGCTCAACCCCCCTCAGACTTCAGAGAAGTATACTGACTCTGAGCCTGTATCGTTACTGGTAGCTGTTTGAAGGCTATAGGGCACATCTGAGTTCATGCCCTGCCATTGAGCTTTGAGAGTGGTTGCTTCAGCTCCGTTACTCTGCCATTGGTCTGCTACAATTTTAGTTGAATCACACAGAAAAATGTGAACTCCATAGTTTCACACTAAGATCTCTGCTTCTTCTCCAGCCCTTCACGGTAAAGAAGAAGGACAAGGATCATGAAGGAGCCCTCAGGGACTATGGCAATGCCATGGCATCAGACACTGCAAAACGTTGAGTACTTTTGCAAGCCAAAGAGGCAAAGGAAGAGGCACAGCTCATGCCAGGACCGTGTCCAGCTGCAGATGACAGCACGGGGATAACAGGTCCCGAGTCTTCCAGGGCTGCAGGTCAGGACTGCACAGACACTCCCCTAGAGTATTTCCAAATGTTAGCGTCCTGTACATCATCCAAATAAATATGAATTTTAAAAAACAGGAATCTTCAAAAGTAAATTAAACTGAAAACACTATGATACCTGTTACAACTTGCAGAAGCTGAATGAAATCAATAAATAACATACGTCTGTGCTCAAAATAACCAAATTGCTGTTATAAAAATACTGTTAGTGCTTTCTGTTTCACAAGGCAACCGATGCTTTACTTAAAGATATTTCAGGCATTTTCTTGTTCATTGCATCAGCAGTGGCTAGGTATGCATTAGTTGACACGTAAATAACCTTTCCCCACAGTCTGTATTAACTTTTGTGGGAGAACCTTGATGAGACCAATGCATTTCTGCACTGGAGCAATACACATGGTACAAGTATGCTGCAATGCAAAAATAATCTGTGCTAGAAAATGAGAAAAATCTCAGAACTAATGAATGGCTGAGTTTTGTCTGTATCTGAACTTTCACATGTAAGATGTCTGCATTCAGGATTTGAGCTCATTCAGAGAGAAGGGTGAATGCCAGGCAGGTACCTCAGTTGTTGGAGTATTCAGGAGTGATGAGATCCATTGTTCAGACCTCAAGCCAAGTTTAATTCACCACTGGTCTTCTATACAAGATTGAACTTTAGAAGGTGGTCTTCTTCTAAAAGATCTTCCTCTTCAGAGGTCTCAGAGGAGATACTCATTTCAGTGAAGGCAGGTTGTCTTTATCATGAGGCAGGCTGCAAAGTTTGGTCACTGGTGAGTCATGTGCAATTCAATTTATTTGATTAATTTTAATCTAAACCTGTTTCTATTTTGACCTAATACATGATTTGAGGTTTTTTCTTCTGAAGCCTCTCCAGTGGAATTTCAAATAGGAAATTCTCAGGGCATCCTGACAGCATATAGTACATACCACTGTAAGCAACTCAGGATCAGCTGCTAGGATCATTCTAGTATAAGCTAAATACTGAGAGTTTAAATCAGAAACAAATTATCACAATATCAAATATTTAATGTAACTCCTCAGCATTCCTTGTCAAGGCTTGAAAAATTATAGCTTGCTTTCTCCTGTACTTATGAAAATTAAAAGTTTATTGAAAGCAAATACCCTCACTCCTACTGCCTGCCTTATCTATACACAAGAATGGAAAAGTCAGAGACATGTTCACAGACCTTCCCATCATAAAAACTGTTATCTTCCTCATGTCATTTCTAGACTGTGTATGTGATTAGAAGATTATTATTTCCATGAATGTGTAAACTAGCAACAGCTGAGATGAAGAAACTTTCATATCCAAAGTGAAAGAGAAAAAAAGTTCCAAAACCGCTAGCAAAGTTCTTTTTCAATTCATTGACTCTGGTCAAGTTTATTCCTAAACTTAATGTATTAAATGCTATTAGCATTCATCTCCAGGCATGTGGGACAAATGAGGCCTAATCATTTTCTATGCCATATCATCTAGCATTCATATGCAAATGTGCTGGGATCATTTCATCACATGAGATATTGTTTCTTAACCAAGCTACTGAAAACAGAAACCCTGCTAGAGAAAGGAAATTGTCCCCAGAGATAAGACAGAGAAAGATATTTTCAATTCTAAATGTCTTTTTTTTTTACCACTCACTCAAGATTTCTTATCAGCTATTCTAGAAAAGTTAAGAGAGCACATATCCTATAACCTTCAACTTTTTGTCCTAAACTATCTTTTAACTTGGTCATTCTTTCCTTTGGCCCAAGTTCACGAATGCTCAAAGGGAACTGAAGCTCTACAGGCACACCTCTGCTTGCTGTGGGCCTTGGGGCTATACGGTGTGCAAGGGAGGTTGTCAGAACTATCCTAACTCTGCAGTTAAAATGAATGGTGATTAATTAGCTAATCCAGTTGCTAAAATAGCTGCTGGATTCACAAATAAAATGCTGTTTAGAAAAGCAAAACATTCAGAATTCTTTTTTAGTTTCCATAAAATTGAATTTGCTTATAGATTTCATTATCAAAATGGAAAACCAAGAATCATGATGGAAGTCCATGTGCTTTGTTTGGGACTCATCTCATCTAACCTGGGCTATCTCACATCAGCATTTACATTTGATTGGTTATAGTGTCTCTCTCTCCAGTGATCAGCAAGAAATATGCATATAGGGAATGCAGTTCAAGCAATCTATTTTATACATTTACATTTGGATGAGTGAGCAATATTCTCAAAATTACTATTTCCCTCAATTAGGTAAAATGGGAGACTGCATGACAAGCTCATCTATAAATATTTAAAGCTGGTGAGATGAACCTCCTCCTTTTTTGTGTATATTAAAACTCTCTCTCACGCACACACAAGCCCTTTATACTAGAAAAGCAAAGACCTAAAATCCAGCATCCAAAAATTAAGATATGTGGCTTAAAATTTAAAATTTAGATTATGATGGCTTAAGCATCTTTAATTTGCCTTTCTTACATAATGCATTGTGATACAGTCTTTCGTTATAGGATCATATCCTTTTTTTCCCGTTAGATGCCTCATTTACTCCATACACAATTACCGAGCTTTCATTCAGTGACTGAGAAAAGGAAGAGAGGTTATATGGGATAGATAGAATCCTTTAAATTTGGCAATATACAACATTTTGATAATTAAAACAAAAGTAATGTGGTATACACAAAATGAATTTTTAAAAGCTGTTGACAGGTCTCAAAATGCATTTGTAAACAGTAAGCCCTCATTAAGGTTATGTATTCCTAAGGCCACACTGAGGCCAGTTCTTAGCCTTTACATTTTTATTAATGATGTGAAAGAAATCAGAGAATCCTTACTGATTAAAGTGTACATGTGACACACGAAGAGGGTACACTGAAACAAATGAGTTGATAAGCTGCTGCAAGCAAATGCCATGTGAATCAATACAAATAATTGTAATTCAACAATATTTAGGAATTATAGACATAATGAGACACTATCTTGGGAACAGTAACTGAAATGATTGGGCCATCATGTCAGTCAGCTGCAGATGAGCTCCTTGTCCAGTATGCAAAGGGAATGACAGCAAAGGAAAAAGCCAGTCCCAGGATAAATGAGCAAAATAACGCTGAAAAGAGTCAGAAAAGTTACACAACTTGGCACTTACAAGTCTTCTCCTGAGATGATGTGTGCAGTCCCAGCGGTCACAGCCCAAGAAGGAATAAATTGGATGTCCTTGGTTCAGAGATGAACCAGGAGAAAGATTAAAGGACTGGAACACCTGCCTTAGTGGAAAACTGAAGTTCAGTCCATTTACCTTAACAAAAAGGCTAAAGTGTGCCTTGATCACAGTTTCTAATTAACTCCAGGGGGAATACAAATTTAGCAATTGAGGGCTCTTCAGTCTCAAAAGCACAAACATAACAAGATTGAGTGCCTGGAAGTTGAAAGTAGAGACATTCAGATATAGAAATTACACGCATTAGTATTATGAAAATGAATCACTTCAATAATTTAACAAAAATAATGATAGTCTGTCCATACTGCAAATATTTAAATTGGGATTTTCTATGTTTTTTAAAAAAGAAGGTCTAGTTAAACAAAAACTAATTCAGGGAAGAACTGACCTGTGCTACAATGGAGGTCAGAGTAAATTATCATCTCTGAACTTAGGATCTAGGACTATGTTGCTTCATTTCATTGCTGAGTGGAGGCCCCATGTCTTATTTACAGTACCTTATTCAAAACCTCACGTGATTACAAAATATTCTTTTTTTCATGGAATTTCTTTTACTGTATTGTCAGGGTGCTGCACCAACATTAATCAGTACAGCAAGTCAGTTCCAACATGGAGGAGTGGAATTGCTGATACTTTAGGGAAAAAGCACCAATGTGAGATTAAATTTGAAAGCATCTGTTAATTGTGAATGCACAATTTGGAAGGCTTGTACCTGATCTTTCCAAATACCTTGCACTTCTGAGCATTTCATGTATTTAAAGCACAGTTCCTACTGGCATCAGTCATGGATCTGAAAGCTCAGTACTTCCACACATCAAACCCTAGCAATTCACATGGAAACTTGGAAATTAAGATCACACGGTTAATGACCACTTCTGGATGAAAAAATTATTTCAAATGATTCCTGCAGCAGAGAACTGCAGGAACTCAGTGTCCGAAGCTACAGGGCAATGTTCAAAGATTTAATTGTGAGATCAGTCTTTCCCATTCTGAAATCCCCTCCTTTGATCAGTACAGACCTTTTTGCTGCTGTAGTGTAGGAGGCAGGGATAATAAATAATAGTCCCCTTCACTGCACAACTCCAGTTCATACTTAGTATATATCCTGCCACCACAGTTGGTCTCGTAAAGGCCCTGTGAGAAAATGATGCAGAATGTGGAAATAGAGGTACACTATAACACAAATCCATGAGGTTGTAGAGAATTTTTCTGCAATTCTGCTATTTCCTAGCTATTAAAAGCCTGAATTTGCAATCTTAGTGCTTTTTATAACAGTTTCAGTTTAAAATGTGTCAATTCCTGAGTTCTTACTATCCTTAAAAGATAATTCCTATTATATTTTAAGTAGAAAAATCATTGGAATCTTACAGGTCCATTCCTCTAGGGAGTAAAAATATTCAGACCCAGGATGCAGGATTGTGCGGTATGAGCTAGAGCAGGAATGAGCTCACAGTAGACAGCTGCCATCCTTCTCTGTCCTCACACACTTTCTCACTGGGTTTCCTGCATGATCATTGCAGCTACCACAGATCACTCTCCTTCATACCTCAGCACGGCCCAGTCCCTCCCAACATCACTGGCCTAGACCTTTCCTGGTTTCACCCATGGCTGCCTTTCCATCCCTGTGTGTGCACTTACACAGAGATACAACCGTGAGTTCTTGCAGATGCAGAAACTAAGGGATGGATCTTCTTAGTCTGCATGTGTCTGTGTGAAAGAAAGCTAGGAAACCAAGGGGAAGTCCACAGAAAGCTGGAGGAGCTGAGCAGAGAGAGGAGTCTGGAAAAACAGCTTCTCTGACACCATACCTGCTGGAAAGGCAGGTCTGGAAATCAAACCACAGATCAGCCCTCAGAGATTTTTATCCCCCAAAATACTTTTTTTAATAGTGTAGAGGTGCCTGGGAGAAACAGACTTTCTCTAATATGCAGGGAGTATATTGTGCCTGACTAATTTTATGGGTCCCTATTGACAAAAGGCTTTATCTGTATTTTCTATCAATTTAACTATAAATCTCTGCATTTGTCAGTTTTGACTCATAGGGACCCATATAATTTAGTTTGATGAATGGTTCTGTGTTTTATGATAGTGCAATGAAATCTTTTGGGAAGCTGTTGCAATTCATTTGCTTATAATTAATGGGTGGCAGACAACACAGTACAGAAATAACAGATTGTTGAATCAACAGATATATCAAGGTAAGCCAAAGCCTACACAAGCTGCCAGTTAAGAATTAGAAAGTGCCTTCGTAACTGCATAAAATCCAACACAAGGTGTAAAACCAAACTGTAAACACATTTCAAGCAGTCTTGGTGCCAAATATCTACTGTCTGTGGTATACGTCTGAGACACCTTTCCCACCCTCTTTTCCTTGTGTACCCTGTGTGGTGCCACACACAGTTTGCATGCACACGCTTTGCTTTTCCCAACCACAGTAACTTGATCTTTCCATCATATAATAATCCTCTTACACATCCTGAATATTGCAATATTATAGTAATGCACTAAAAGGCTACAAGCTTCCAAAGGAACTTTAACTTCCAAGACTTAACTTCTGAGATGAAACTGAATAATGGAAACATTATAAGCAGGTATCTATTCATGAGCATTTAAGGTCTTTAAAACTAAAAAAATCCAAAACATTTTATTTGTTAGTTTTTTAATCAGAATTTATCCATCATCTATCCCAGGCCATATCACACCAGAAAAGGCAGAGACTTGAGAGGAATGCTGACAATCTCCAACAACAGCAGTAACCCTACTGCAAACTGTGAGGGATCTAGAGTTGGCAGGCTGTCCTGGCAAGCCCATTTTCAGCCAGCAACTGTAATCAGCAGTCAATGCCTTCACAGCCAAGATTAATTAAGTGGCTCTGCATCACTGTAATATATTGAGCAAAGACTTGCCTCAGAGGGGGCCTTTTGTAAGTCTTTCTATGAGAAATGTGTCCCTGTAATTGCCGATAGCATTGCAAGCCTGCTGCTGGTAAGGCATTTTATATTGGGCTGGTATGTGTAAGTATTTACCATTTCCCTTTTTGTCTGATGTTGCTAAATGCATGTGGCAGGTTGGAAGAGATGGGATTTACAGAGGGCGTGGAGACAGAAAACAGATAATAGAAATTTGGTTCAAAATCTTCCAGAAAAGCCTTGACAAAAGGAAGAGAAATTTACCACTTTGACAGTGTGGTTTCTGCAAGGACAGTAATGGAAATGGCAGGCAGCACCTCTAAAGCTGAAGGCCTGGTTCAGTCCTTGGCAGCAGCATGCCTGGCTTCACTGGCGCTGCCCGAAGAGCAGTTGCTGGGTACCACTAATGCTTCTGCTCCATCAACACCCACCCTTGCAGACTGTGGGGTTGGATTTGCTAAAACTGCCTTGCCCTTTATCATCACCTCACATGCAGAGGTGCTGCCTCTGCAGCCAGTTTGGTCATTCCCAAGGACCTTTCAATTGGACAGCATTGACAAGAGAGTCATGGGGATGGCTCTGATTTGCTTGCAATAGAGAAGCAGGCACTCAGCAGTCTGTGTCATGAAATATGAGGGCAGATGCTCCACTCCAGAAACATTCCTGTGACATTTACCATCTAATTAATATGCCATTTGGGTCCTTACATGTTCAGTATTTCTAGAAACTTGTATGTCAATCAACACTTAATGACTGCATGAATATCAGACTCATTTTTTATTATCAAAAGCTTTTTGTTTTCTACATTGAGACTCTCAAAAAGATGTTGTGAAATACATGTTTCTCGAATATGAATATAATGTTTCTTTAATATGAAAATAATGTTTCTTCACCTTATTTGTGGAAAGGGCTGGTATTCTTTATATATTCAGTATCTCTTTGAAAAAAAAACACCAAAAACCAAAAAGTATAGACCACAGCTGATATGCTAGACAAAATAACAGATGTTGATACCTGTAAATAAAACAAGACCTCCATAATTGTACCTTAAAGTATTCAATTGTGAAAATCTATATAAAAATACTAATGCTGCCTTGTCCCCATGCAGTAGCCTATGGTAGTGGTCCTACGGTTTATTAACAACATGAGAAAAATAAGAAGACATTTAGAAGCTTTTATTTTCTTGCTGCTGGAATGTCTCCACAGAGAGTCTTCTCATTATCAGCATAATGATTTGAAATTCGTACACAGCTTTTATCAGCAAAGACTTTGTCTGACTTGCCTTACATATTAACGGAAGCTTCCCAATGCAAGTGCCTGGCCCCTGTGCCCAGTCAGCTGGGCCAGCTGCCACTTGGATTCCGAGTATCATGAAGGATGGTGGGATTAACATTTAAACCAGCCAACAACTTCTAGAGCTTTGTGGTACCCTAAGGAGATAAGTTCACATGCCTAACGTACAAGAAAAGCTGTAAACTCTACATTGCTAAGTTAGAGACAGATAAATTCCACTTACCTGCATTTATCCTTGATGATGTGCTGGCAATGTACATCTGCCTGCGTCCTTGCAGGATGTGCTGGCCGCTGCAGCCACCATGGCTGCTGAAGGCACCTGCCTTTGGTACAGCAATGAAGAAGGCAGCATGTGGGTATTTTATGCTGAAAGGTTAATGAGGTTTGCCACCTTGGATCATGTAGGTACATCCACTCTGCTGTGCAGAACAGCCAGCCCCACAGCTGGCCTCAGAGACAAATTAGCTGCTGCTATATATTGTTTGTTGCAGGGCATGATGTGACATGGTGACAAAGGAGAAGGGATTCGAGAACATGCTTCACAGCACTTCTAGGTTTTCCTTACTTGCCCCATATGTGTGTCTGATGCTTGATGCAGTGGCTAACTGTCCTGGAGGTGACAACATCAGATAGTCTGGTGATACAGCATCCTTTCATGGATATCTCTGGCCATCCCAGCTGCAAGAATTATAATTTACAGGCAGGCTGGGCTGAGGCTGAATTCAAGAAGAACTTGTATGCTTTTGTGCTCAGGAAGAAGCTAAGCTACATACTGCTCTGTGATGGTGGTCTATCAAGTGCTGCAGACAACCTGATAGGGTCTTATCCACTGCAGGGTCTTACGATGTCTCAGCTGGTGATCTTCATCACTGGCAGAATACTTGACAAGGTGAACCTTTTGTCTGATCCATACATAGGCAATCTTGCCTTTGGACATATTGACCTTTACAATGTGCTTCAAGAGTGGCCTTCCCAAAATTTTATATAGGAATGTGTGAATTTAATTTGGAAGTAGAGGTCATATATTAATGTAGATGCCATCAGTGTAAGGGCAGGACATGTGGTATAAGGGAGATGTTGGGAAGTTAAGTTTTAAATCCTGTTTACTACATAAATACCTTTGCAATCTGCTTAGAATAGCATCTAGACACAATAAAGACTATTTTTAAGTAGAATAAATAAATGAGCAGTAAGATAACTATTTGGGGGAGTTCACTGAAATGCTATTATAAAGTGGAAGTGAATGCCTGTGGTGGGACTTCAGTATCTGATTAGGAAAGCTATCAACAGTCATGAAGTCTCTGTCTTTCCTGCCAAGACCAGCAGCTTCTGCTGCTGTGGACCCTGTCCTCAGCCTTTCCTGGCAGAAGAAAGTGTGAAAAAACAGGTCGGCCCCTAGATAGGAGTGTCTGAGGAGAAACCTCAATGCTCTGACCTGATGCCAGGGTCTCTTACAAAACAGGCTGCCTCAAGTCAGTCTTCCCATTGTTGTTTTTTTTTTACCAAATTTGCAACTATGTTGTTCTCAGAGGTCCCAAGGGCTTCTAAATCAGAAACTAATAGAAAATTTCCCTAAATATTGTATAAGATTCATCTGCTTCTCCCTCGACAGCAATGCTGCTCTTATGTCTCCTCTCTGGACCACTTCCCTGTGGAGGCTTCAGCCTACAGACGGTGACATCAGGAACCTGACAGCATGCAGTCTAACTCTCCTTACATATTTGCTCAAGGCAGCAGAGGTTATGGATATTTCCACCAAGAGCAACACAGTCTCTGGCTGAATTGATCTCTCAGAAAACAGCAAATGTCCTTTCTGAACTAGTGCAAGCACCCCTAATGAGCACCCTATGAGGGTGATAGATCATTGGAACAGGTTGCCCAGAGAAGTAATGGAGGCCGCATCCCTGGATACGCTCAACGTCAGGCTTGATGGGGCTCTGAGCAACCTGATCTAGTAACACTGTCCCTGCCTATTGCAGGGAGGTTGGACTGGATGATCTTTAAAGGTCCCTTCCAACCCAATACATTCTGTGATTCTGTGATTCTGTGATTCTGTAATGTCAGCCATATTGATGTGGCAACCCCCATAGGCAATTGAAATCAAACTCTGTAACCAATAACTATAAATTTGTATTCAAATGTGGGTATTTCAAAATTTATTTGATCCATTAAGTCATCAGGCAATATCCTTGCGTTAGCAATCTACTTTCCTGCACAGTGAGGTGTGGACGCATCCATCTGAAGACTTTTCAAAATGGAGCAAATATCTACAGGTGGATCAAATGTGTACAGTCAAAAATTCAAAGTGAGCAGATCAAACATATGCTGAAGTCTGCAACATAGATGCATAAGTTCATTTCAATGGATTAGAAATTAGTGCACAAACACTTTCATCCTATTTGTGTTCTCGAAGGTGCTACGTGCCAGCTGTGTCACTCACTGCATGTAAAAAGTGGAATGGCATTATTGACTTGTCTGAGCTGTCTTGACTGGAGGATGGTATGATAAGAGACTGTCCTTCCCCAGGTCCAATGCGCTGGGATGGATTTTACCTTCTTGTGGCAGTAGGCGGTGGGTTAGGATCTCACTCTGGAGCAGACACATATTCACAGAGGAACAGAACTGGACTTCAGATTTAGGAAAATTAAAGACATTGTCATATGGACACAGGCAGTTTAACCACTTCCTAAAGGGTGTAAGGAGGCTGCCACAGAGATGTAGCAAAAAAGTCTCCTTTAACTGCTAGATATGTGGTAGATGACTTCATTCAATTAGATCTTCTTCTTGTCAATTAAGCCTGGGGGACAAGTTTCACAGTAGCACCCATGAAGTCCTTGCCGAGAAGAGATCCTGTTACCTCTAGTTGGTACAAAAGATGCAGTATTAAAAAATTAGTGCCTTCATCATGCCAGGATGCCTAAGCAGCTTCAACAGGAGAACAGATCTGGTCCCACCTGATGGACAGAGAAGACAAGCAGAGCCCCCACACTGAAAGAGAAACATTCTGTTCTGACTTGAATAGTTTGTTTCACTTCCCCATAACTTACTTAATCATTAGGGAACTGTGAGATTGCATAAATAGATGCCATTCAGAATATAAACACCAGAGTCACTTTGATTTGTTTTCTTTTGGCAGAGTACATCTGAAAGCATGATAAGCAAAGATAACGTCTCTTGAAACTCCTTCTCACAAACAATAAATTACCCTGTTGAAAGCGGGCTTTCAAAGTACAATTCACACAGTGGCTCAGCCCAGCACACAGCTAGATGTCTTGAGGCCAAGCCAATTTAGAAGCAGCAGTAGATGGCAAGTCACCTAGAGGACCACTAGTAAGATTATCACACAAATCTATGAAAATAGTAGCAAATTAATATCATTACAGATTAATATTCAAAGTTTCAGAAGAGTAGGAGTTCTGAAGCTGAAAGCAGTTTTAATACACTTCCATTTACTATCTGTAGGAGGACTCTAAAGGATTTTGTCATATAATTAAAACCTTTCAGTGGGATGAAAGAGCTCAACAGGAAAAATCAGATGCTCAAAAATAAAGAGGTGGCTTTTAAATATAAAATCATTCTATTTATTAGAGCTTTCATAATTAGCTGCTTTTTCAGTTCTTCTAACTTACTTCCTACTGGGATATATTCAGAAAGCCTAGGGCTTCTGTAATTTCCATGTCTAGTAGGAAAAAAATACAAAAATTAGGAAGATAAAATAGACACAAAGGATCTGATTTAGACTGCATACATAAGAAGAAGGGCACAGCTGCATTTCCTTAGGTAATTCTGGTATAAATAACTGAAAGCAATGCTTACAATCACAAAAAAGATGAGTTAGTGTTTCAAAAAATGATCTTTCTTCCACTGAAAGTTGCTGCTTCTCAGCTAAGGATCAGTAACTAACTGATTTTATGTGTCTTCTTAATATTTACACAGTTGGAAATAAACAAGATTCACTTAAACCACCCTCAGGCTGATCCCTTACATGAAACCTAAACAGGGCTGTGACAGTAACTGTTCTTGGTAGCTAGCCCAGCTGGCACATGGAGGAGTGAAGTTACCATAAGGGAGAAGTTCATTTTGATATATCACAGAGCATTTTCTTCTGCTTTATCACTACAGATTATTTAAAAAAAAAAAGAAAAAGAAAAAGAAGAAAACACAAATAAATAGCTTGTCCTCAAAATGAATTATTTATTAAGCCCAGAATGAAACAATCTAACAATCTCATTCCAGAAGGTAATTTATTTTATTTCTGTGATTAATTCTGTGATTTCTTTGTACTCTTATTTTGAAATTATAAACCAAACTGTTCATTTAAAACATGTCACAATGTTCGCACTATTCCATCTTTTTAAAAGTTGTTAAAGTACTGTACATAGCGTCAGATTCATGAACAGATTTAGTTTAATTGACATGTGCCATTCTCAATTAATAAAATACTTGAGTGAAAGATGATCCATGTACAATATCTTCTTGATTGTTCAAATGGCACAAAAGAGGGTGGAAGAGAGCACATAAAACAATAATTCATGCTATGGTAGGCAGCAGAATATGAAAGAGGGGATGAAGCCTGATAAACAGCTGTTGTATGGAACAGCTCAGAGAAGTCATAAGTGAAAGGAAAATACAGTTCTTTCTGTTCAATGCAAAACTAACATGGTTCCTGTCTCCTCCTTGGAGGGGAAATAATTCTGAGAAAGAGGTCAGAGACTAAAGAGACATTCACAGGTGAGAAGCACAGTCTCTTTGGCTTTGAAGAGGAAGGTGAGCCTTTGCACCCTGAGAAGAGAGGAGACCGTGAACGATGCTGGCAGAAAAGGCCAAAGGGAAGAGCAGGAGCATTATGATCACAGGCAGTCACGGCGGCCCTACACTTCCTGAGCCTTTGACAGACTGTAATAGGTGAAGTTTCATCCTGTTGAATCATAACATCTCTATCTATTCTTTACAGTCCTTTCATGGGTGTCTGCTCCTTACCAAGCATATAAACATCCTTCATTGATCTATGGGCTATAAGTAATTACCTCTATGTCCAGATCTTATGGTTTGGTTTTCTTCCATTCTGTTTCTAACAATATGATGTATTAGTGTTTTCTTTGGGATAGTGTAAAGATTTCTGCTTGCCATGGAAGTTACTTATCAAATAACTGTATCATGACTCAGTATCATATTTTTAAAAAGTAAGATTATTACTGCTTTTACCCAAAAAAAGGAGAAGTACCTTATATCAGTAATTGTATGGACATTTACAACAAGCACTTTCTAACCTACTAAGAAACCAGGCGTAAAATGGTTTCTGTGTGCTTTATGAAACAGCACTAGTGTAAATACACTGAATATGTGATACACCTTGTCCATGGGGCTTCTGCACTTCAGCTAGAATACTGATTACAGTAGAGCTGCACGTTACATACCTACCCATTTAAGAGCATGGGAGCAGAGGACCAAACCAGGAATCAGGCTTAGCCAAAGCTAACACCCAGGTGGTGAAGCCCCTTTCTTCAGTGTGCTTCCAAGCACACTCAACCAGCAGCAGCAACCACATCTCAACATGCCAGCAACATTGCCATGTAAGGTAATGGCTGAGTGCCTGCCTAGTGTTAACTTAGCAAAGGAGCACATTCTGATATCATCATTTTTCATCAGTTGATAAGACAAAGCACAGACAGCTATAGTATCCATCTGCATCAGACTGTGCTCCAACCCAGGGAGAGACTGTGCAGACAGCAACCTGCTCCAAAGCTGAAAAAGCAATATTTCCTGCACAGGGAATATTTTGATCATTCTCCTTTTACTTTCACTTCCCACCAGCTGGCAGGATACCATTCTTTTGCAGCATACTCAGTACTGGCAAGGGCAAGTCGCATAAAAAGCAGGGTAATTACTGCAGCCAAAGAACGTATTTGGGTTGCTACCTGGATCTGTTTTTGGAGACTGGTATAGGAGCTATAAGTTTTGCCTACACTCAGAGCTGGCTTTGTAAGGAATTAGTGGTTAGGAGTGGCAGAACTGACATAACAGAGCATGGTATCAAAACTGCCCTTAAGCTCTAAGGTGATTGCCTTAACTTAAAGTTCCTGTAAGTCACATGGGGACATGCTGATGCTTAGACATATTTTTTGTTCCTTGCTCAAACATGAACCAAATCATCACTTTCCCACCCTTCCTGATGAAGGAAGTGCAGCTTGATCTCTGCTGCAGATCCAGTCCAAGGTCTCTAAATGCTCAATGCTCTCAAAAGCCTTTTTTCTAATTGCAAAAGGTTCATTGCAAGGTGAACAGGCACTGGTGAGAACATCAGTGTGGGGGAATAATCACACTTCATTCTAAGATTGTGTTGCATTCAAACACATCTATAGTTATATCTGAAAGTTTATTCTTTCAGACATAGGAAAGGTAATTTCAAGGATAATCTTTCTTCTTGAGATTAATTCACCAATGTGGTCTTTAAAAGCAGATTTCTTTTATATATTTCATATCAATGAGGAAAAATATGCACATCATCCCTCAAACCATAGCAGCATGATGGCTCTTCTTGATGTTGTGCACTTTATAATGTTTTAGAGATGTGATGGCTGTCAGAGCACTTCCACATCTGCTCATGAAGGATTGCCTCCTGAAAAGATTATACATAATGAGTTTGGATTTATGTGCATCCACGTAAAACATTACTCATAAACTGTCCAGCATGAAGAACCCAAAACAATAGCTCTGATCTTTGAACACACATGAGGAGAAATGGAGCAGAAGCAGCAAAACAGATCAGCATTCACGGGACTGCTAACACCCCAGGAAAGGTCTCCAGCCTCTGCTACGGGTGTCCTTTGGAGAAAACACAGATGAGATAAACAGTAATCCAAGTTCCTAGGCAAGTAATCAAGTTTTAGAAGAAGTCTAAGGAAGATATGGTTCAGATCAGGTTCACAAGATTTTTATTTACGTGTAAAGACAGCAAATTAAAGAGAATGCTTAAAATGAGGAAGCAGGGAGCCCCTGAACACTGAACTTTTTCCATTGTACTTTTCTCCAGTCAGAGACCAGACATACTGAAATCAGGATGAGAGAAATGAAATCTCTACAACCCTGTGCTCAGGGTTGAGACTAGCACAAACACAACTTCTGTTAGCCCATCTTCAGGTTGCAATAGGAATAGGATTCAACTTTTGGCAATAAGATGTTGGGTAGGACACAGCACCACACATACAACCCCTGTGTCTGTTTTCATGGGATTGAAATGGCATTCCAGCAACAACAGACTCTGACTAATTAACAACAGCTAATCATAGAATCATTTAGGTTGGAAAAGACGTTTAAGGTCATCGAGTCCAACTGTCAACCTAACACTGCCAAGTCCACCTCTAAACCATGTTCCTACGCACCACATCTACACATCTTCTAAATACCTCCAGGGATGGTGACCCAATCACTTTCCTGGGCAGCCTGTTCCAATGTTTGATAACCCTTTCAGTGAAGAAATTTTTCCTAAGATCCAATTTAAACCTCCTCTGGAGCAACTTGAGGCTCTCTCTTCTCATCCCATCGATTGTTACTTGGGAGAAAAGACCAATACCCACCTCACTACAACATTCTTTCATGTAGTTGTGGAGAGCGATTAAGGTCTCCCCTTAGCCTTCTCTTCTCCAGGCTAAACAACCCCAGTTCCTGGGTAACCTGTTTCAGTGTTGCACTACTCTTTTAATGATCTCCAGTCTATGACTCTCTCACCTTCTGTGAGTAATCTGCCAGTACCAAGAACATTCTGGCTCCATCATCTTTGTAGCTGCCCTTCAAGTAGTTGTAGGCTGCTATTAAATCTCCCTTTACCTTCCTTTTTGCCAAACTAAACCCTTTCAGCTCCCTAACCTCTCCTCATTCTTTGTGAGCTCATGTGCTGACCTCTCGGTAGCCCTCCACTGGGCCCTCCAGTTCCTCAACATCCTCCCTGAGCTTAGGGTCTTAAAACCAGGCACAGCTGTGGCTTCATCAGTGTTAAGAAAATGTATGACTCCCCTAGATCTGCTGGTCACACTTCAGTGTGCAGTTCACCTTATTTGTAAGGAAAACATTGTGTTGAGTGATAGTCAATTTGTCACCATAACACACACGTGCTTCTAGCAGAGTTGCTGGCCCCCACTCTGTACTGACACATGGGGCTGTTCAACCCCATGTGGGAAACTTTGCACTTCTCTTCACCAAACTTCACAAGATTTCTGCTGGTCCGAGACTCTATTTCCTCAAGATCTCTCCAGACTGAAAGTGAAGCATGCCACCCACCCAGATTAGCAGCATCTGAAAATTTGCTATCTCATCATTCAGGTCATCAATGAAGAAATTGAACAGCATAGTCCTTGGCATGGATCCCTGGGTAATTTTGCTCATTACCAAACACTAACTTTGCACAGAATCATTGATTACTACTTCCTGAATGCTGCTGCTGTGATTTTTAGTTCATTAAGAATTTACTTTTTAGACTAGAACACCTTCTGCTGAATTTTAGTCTTCCTACGTAACAGGATAGTTTGCTTCTGAGTGCTCAGAATGTTTTTGGTAAAATTTAGCCTGCCATAGTGAGGCACCTTTCCTCATTAGAGCAAGTTCTCAGGTGATTCTGTCTAGCAATGTCCTACACAAACAGAAGTCTGCTCTCCTGAAGACCAGAGTCTGAACTCCACTTCTCACCATTCTAGCCTACCTCCAGCTTTTAAACAATTTTAAATTAAAATAAATCTAAAAAGCTATTTTTAAAAGAACATGAGCTTAAGAATAGGTTAAACTCTTCAGTATTTAAGTCATCAGACAAAGAAGTATTGGGTCCTAAAATCCAGAAACTTTGACCAAGTTCCAGGCCAGATAGGGATGCAACTTCACAAATTTATCTGTTTCGTTAAATAATTCTCCACTTAGAGGTAACTGAAATTTCCAAACCTACACTGAGTGAAGCCTACTGCAAATCCATGATACCCACCCTTTGAGACACAAGAACTTTCACACAGACTTGCCCTGTTGCCTGATAAGGCCCCAGATACATGCAGTGAATAAAGTGTAGCTCATCTGAATTGTTTAGGCAGGTCACACAATGCTGCTGCCCTTTGCCAAGTGCTCCTTGTTCCTTCTCATATCACCTGTGTATCTACCATGTAAATGAGGCCCATACATGAGTATCATCAGAGATAGTCTGATTCAGTGCCAGAAACACATCTGCCAGAGGGAACCAGAAACTAATGCTTGAGAATTCCTCCATGAGATGGCATTGCTTGCCTGCCTAAAATTCATTTTTAAAGAAAGTGCAGTTTCAAGAGATTTTTAAATGACACTGAAGCCACCTCAGCTACCACTGTGGACTTTAAATGATCCCTTCTTTTCCATGTAAGTCATGTGATACAGTAACTCAGAGTGATTGACACCACAGTGTGATATGCTAATAGTGTTTTGTTTTAAAATATGGCCAAAATTCCTGCTAGTATAAAATTTACTACAGTTCTTTCTATAAGAATAAATTATTTCCCTTGGAATCTGTTAGATGAATGAAATGCACAAATATGTGACTTTTCCTACTCAAAGCAAGGAGAGAGTATAATCCTTTCTATCACAAAGTAATCTTTGTACTACTGAAAGACCCTGAAGATTTATGCAAATGGCCAATGTATTCATGTTGGTTTTATAAATAATTTAATACATTTATCTGCCTTAGATTTGTACTTAAAATTGTAAAAGATTGTGAAAACAATGTTTTTTAAGAGGGTGTATTTGGCCATTGCCATAGCAAATGAGTGATAAAGCTTTTGTCTAGGTGGGAACATTCAAAAAAGTCTTAAAGGAGCAGGGAACACTTTACTGCCTTCCTTCCTTCATTAAGTTAACAAAACACCAGAGATGCAACAGTTATGGGAACATGGGGAATCTTGGTTGAAAGTAAGCATGGCAAACATTAAACTCATTTTGGTTGTTGGAAAGGTCGAACACGATGTTAAAAAAAATGTGAAGACATTAAACAGTCCTGGAAAGAGGAGCTATGATTCCTTTCTTCGTGTTACAGAAGGAGCCATAATGTTCTGAATGGAATTATGCTTTGATGGAATGGAATGGAATGGAATGGTTGTCTATACAAACAACAGCCTGGAGATACTGTAAAAGTAGCATGTCATATGGGAGGAGAACCCTTTGATATCTAAAAATGTCTTTTGATAGGTGTGTCTTGTATCTGAAAGAGACACAGATGAACTCAATACAGCAGTTGATTTTGTCATTTCATTAGGCTGAAAAAATCCACCTTCTCTGTATTGTATTAGTTTCTCAGGAAGAGGCTGTTCTCATTTAAACTAAGAAGCCACAAGGCCACAGGTGGACACCCTCTTATTGAACCAGCTGACCAAAAAAGAGGTCACTGCCCTTGATTTTTCACCACTACCATCACCTCTCTGTCTCAGGTAACCACCCTGTTGACTTGACAGTTCAGCCACCGTAATTAGTTTCAGGCAAAAGTGAAGTTAACCTGAGCCTGATTCTGCCTGAAAGATGATGTCAGGGTGTGTTCGTACAAACCAGAGTCAGCAGATCAAAGAAGTATTTCCATTAATCGAGCAGTAATGAGCACCAGGGGCCGTTACCTCTCTTGTCACCTATCCAGAGGAGGACCTCTGGCAAATCCCAGAGATGGGCACTGTGATCTGTGGCCAGCAGAGAGGCCTCTCTCTGGCTTCATATCTCTAATTGCCTCTTGCAGACTTCTGCCTTTCATTCAGTCTTGTACAGTGCAGCTTAACAGGAGATTTGGGGTTTTGTAGGAAAAATAAATAATTGTAACAGTAGCTGCCTACTACATTCTGCAGGTGGCAGTAGGAAACTCTGCAAACTTCTTAATTAATGAAAGGACTAATGGAGCAACAATTATACTCCAAAATATTTATATGGGGACTCTGGCAACAACTTTCCTCATCCCATGGTCTGGTTAGACGTCTAACTGATGCTTTCTTTCATTCCTAGCTGTGTCCCGAGCTGTGTTCAGGTCTGCGTATGTTACATAATGGTCACCACAGTTTTCTACAACTTCCCAATGACATCTGTCAATCAGTTCCAATCCAACAGCCCATGAGCAGTCTCTGATAAGAGATAAGACAAGTAATGCCGCAGAATTTAACAGCTGGGTTTTTTTGAAAGATGTAAAGGAGAGGAGACCAAAGAATAATTTATTGTAGGCAGTCACAAGTAGTAAAAACAAGTATCAGGAAGCATTGTTTTTATCATAATAGAGAAAAAAATGCTTTTCACAGGAAAAAAGGTCACTTTTACAGCTGCTTACTCAAATTATCTGATGTATAACAGAATGTATTTTGACTTAGGCTTCCAGCCACACCCATAATCTTAATTTTGAAACTTCATGTTAATTTTCATTTGTTGCAATGAACTCTCAAACAGAATAAGCATTTGCTGAATGTACTTGACACTTGTGTGCTCTTTTTTGTTCTTTTTCCTATCTCTTAACACAGTTATTAAACTTGATGACACATCCTTCCCCTGTATCTCCTAATTTATGATGTCTTATAAGATACAGAACTTGCAATGTTTAACTGTTTACTGCTCAAAGTCCTTGTTATGAAACACATTGTCCATTTTTGTTACAACTCTTCCTGTCTTTATTGAGAACCTGTCATTCAAAGAAAACTTCAACTATTTCCTATCAGCTAGGATTCATAACAATCCCAGAAGTTCAGTGTTATGAACATTTTACAAGGAGTCAAAGCACCATGAGACAAGATAATTTGCCACAGGATCATAAGCAAGCTGCCTTAGAGCTAAGAAAGAATCTAAGCCTCTTTACTAGCTGGATGTGGGTTTAGGATTTTCCCAAGTCTTGTTAGCTGCTGCTGTTGGGCTTTTCACCCTCTTCTACACTGTAGGACATGTCTGCTTCTTAATAGCATCTAGGAGATAGAATCATCTTGTTTGCAAAGAGGTCTAAGACATCACTGGTGCTCTTGATCTCTCCTCCCTTCTTGTGACACATCATTTGTCTTCTACAACATATCAGGAGTGTGTTATAGAGTACTAGGAAGCGGTACTTGCTAGGCCTATGTAGGCCCCTACAGACACTGTGTATGAAGTACAAGCATTTCCTAAATTTGGTATCAGCTTCATGATTTTCCAAGATTTCAGGAAACTCCATAGTTAAGACGGTTACTTCCAGTTTTATGTTCCTGTAAGTTTTTAAGCTCTATAGTCCCTTAGACAAAGCTCCTACTCTGAGATCTTAATTCATGTAGGCATTCTCATAAGTCCAGCCCTTCAGGCCCCTTAGTACATTCTTAACATTAAATACATTCTTAAGTCCCACTAGTTTCTATGTGATTTGAGTTTGCATTATAGGAAAACAATTTACTTGAGCCTGTCCTGAACTGGCTGGATATTTTCCACAGGAGTCAAAGTTCTTTCTATAAAATAAATACCCATTTTACATTACATATAGCTTTTTCCATCCTGTTTTTCGCCAGTGCAACTTGCAGAATGTAGAATGAATTAATATGAGTGGGAAATTTAAGATATTATGTCCAGGAAGTACAGGCTCTTTAATCTCACGTGTGTTTTCACTTCTGCATTTGAATGTCTTTCCAAATAATCAAACACTGCCATCTACTACATTTGTTCTAAGGCTTTGATACTGCCTGCGTACCTCACTTCGGTCAGCATGCCTTTCTCCTCTGCTGTAACTAAGACAACTGTATCATCACCACTGTAAAAGACCCGCTGAACAATGATCACTATTGTCCCAAAACACATTTGCTTTCCGCATTTTTAATTGAAATGCACACATTCAACTGCAGACTTTCAAGACGCTATTTATGAAATGGTCTATAATCCGAACTCAGATTAATCCTTCTTGACTTTTTCTTTCAAGCCTCTTTTGTCATTTTTATAAGAAATTAACTGCATCTGTGTGGGAAGAAGAGAGAACTTTCTAAACATCATTCAAAGCAGTGAAGCTTTGCAACAGGAAACCTGTGTTCCCAAATGATTTAACATTTTACTTTCTTCTTTGCCCTTCTTAATTCACTTCTATTACCTTCTTCTTTCCTTTTGGCTCTACATTTACCATATTTTCATAATCATATTCTGTTTTGAATTAAATAGTAAAGTCTTTGTACAGAAGTTTTCTATGAATTTTAGCAACTCAGCATATGGATGCAGTTACCGATAGTCTAGAAACCAGACTGCAATTAAAGCTGAGAACAGTTTATTTTAGTATCAACCACTATAGACTTCATGTCTCTTATCTTCTCAAAGTTTGTGACTCCACCACTTCATTGTGCTTTCACAAAGATGCACTAAGAAAGGCGAGAGAGCAACTCAGTCTTCATTTTGAAAGCATTTATCTAGTGCACTTTTTCCATAAAATTATAAAGTACTATAACCAAAGCAAAGTGGCCATGGCCTGAAATTCTGCAACAGATTACAGCTAGTACTGACAAGAGTCATCTGCTTTACATGCAGGATTTAAATGGATAAGATTTCAATATGCAAAAGGAGCTTGTAAGAAAGACAGAGAGAAACTTTTTACCAAGTCCTGCAGTGACAGAACAAGGGGCAACAGTTTTAAACTGAAAGAGATTGGAAGGAAGCAATTATCTAAGAGTGGTGAGAGACTGGAACAGGTTACCCAGAGAAGCTGTGGATGCCCCATCCCTGGAAGTGCTCAAGGCCAGGTAGGATGGGCTTTGAGCAACCTCATCTAGTGGAGGGTGTGCCTGGCCATGGCCAGGGCAGGTGGACTAGATGATCCTTAGAGGTCCCTTTCCACTCTTCCAATTCATTCTGTGAAATCAGGGTTACATTTAGGATTAACAGCTGGGCTGGAAGAAAGTGATGGGCCGGGCTAATGCAGACAATCAGAAAGGGATGTCAAAATAAAGGACTCATTGCTGCCACTGTGGGTCATCAAGCTAGCTTTCTAGTTCAGTGAACGTAGAGGTCATTCAATTAGATTTAGGATTTGGCAGCGGGCTGACTGTAAGCCTATTTCAGAAGGCCTGCTAAGGCAACTAGCTGCATTTGGGTTTGGAATAAGCATAGGTCCAACAAATAAATTTTAAGTCAGTGATAGAGCAAAGTTTAATGTTTACAAGGGTAAAAAAAATGATCAAGACAAAAAAAAAGCTCAGATCCAGAGTAGGCTGCAGGGTTGTGCATTGTGCTATAGTCTACACTGTACTAGACTCTCTGCTTTGGGTAGGTGAAGGTCACTCTGCTTTTGGCTACTGTTAGGATCATGGTGTTTGAAAACAGGCTGGTAGAGACTTTACAGAAGCTGCAAAATCTAGCCTTAGAAAGGACTCATAGATAACCCAAAAATCCTCCCTGAGTTTCTCTTACTATGCAACATGACTCCGGTCAGCTCACAGCTTACCCTGTTATATAAAATTCCTGTGACTTGCCAGTGCTGTTCACCTACAATCTGGTTACACGACACCATCTCAGTGATGGACTGGTCAGAAGCACTCTTTGTCCCATGCCCTCCCAGGTCCTGAACGACCGGACACAGACAACAAGCAGCTCTGGCCCACGCCAGGACCGCATATACCGTGCATTTATGTGCACTCAACAGCTTGAAGTTGCTTGCCGTTCCTGAAATGATATTCAATGCATACTAATTCTGTGTTTTCGAAAGCTCTTGGAAGCCCTGGGGAGGAGGAGGAGAGACACCCCGCACCAGCGTGAGTGGCGGAGGCGGTCGGGAGCACTCAGCTCTCGGCTCCAGGCGCCAAAGACAAGTGTCTTCATGGATTCACCGAGTGCATGAGGCTGTAACGGCAATGCTCGGGGGGGCTGTCGGCGCAGAGGCAGGCCACGGTATGGGGGCTCTAAGCCCCCTCACCAGGGGACGAAGCCCAGGGCCACGGGCGGAGGCTCCTCCCGCCCTAGCGGGCGCGGCTCC
>NW_010202382.1:0-999 GCF_000695765.1 Mesitornis unicolor
TCATTTTCCCGCCATTTTTCCCCATTTCCCCTTGTTTGATTTCCCCTAATTTAATTGATTTTTTCCCTATTTTCCCCTCATTTTCCCATTTTCTCCTCATTTAATTGATTTTTCTTGTTTATTTTCCCCTCATTTAATTGATTTTCTTCTCATTTAATTGATTATTTCCCTTGTTTAATTGATTTTCCCCTCATTTAATTGATTATTTCCCTTGTTTAATTGATTTTCCCCTCATTTAATTGATTTTTCTCGACGTTTAACCCCATTTTCTCCTCATTTAAGGGATTTTACCCCATTTAACCCCATTTTTCCCTCATTTAATTGATTTTTCTCGACGTTTAACCCCATTTTCTCCTCATTTATTTCCCTCGTTTAATAAATTATTTCCCTCATTTAACTGATTTTTCTCATTTAATCCAATTTTTCCCTCATTTAATTGATTTTCCCCCATTTAACCTCATTTTCCCGCCATTTCCCCCTTGTTTAATTGATTTTTCTCCTTGTTTAATTGATTTTCCCCTAATTTTATTGATTTTTTTCCTATTTTTCCCTCATTTTCCCCCATTTTATCCTAATTTAATTGATTTTTCCCCCGTTTAACCCCATTTTCTCTTCATTTAACTGAGTTTTCTCCTCGTTTACTTTCTCCTCATTTAATTATTTCCCTTGTTTATTCGGTTATTTCCTTTGTTTAATTGATTTTCTCCTCATTTAATCCCATTTCCCCCATTTTCTCTTAATTTATTTGATTTCCCCCATTTAACCCCATTTCCCCCCCATTTTATTGGATTTTTCTCCACATCAAACCCCATTTTCCCCTCATTTTACCCAATTTTCCCCTCATTTAATTGATTTTTCCCCCATTTAACCCCATTTTCTCCTCGTTTTTATTCTCATTTGATTCTTTCCCGTGTTTAATTATTTCTCTCGTTTAATTGATTTTTCTCCTCATTTACTTATTTTCCTTAATTTTCTCCTCATTTAACCCCATTTTCCCCT
>NW_010202383.1:0-429 GCF_000695765.1 Mesitornis unicolor
ACCAATACAAGCCAGGAAAATCTTAAAAAGGCCCGTTAGAAAGTTACTGATCTGCAAAAGCAGAAGATACGACAGGAAACTCTTACGATGCCACAGAAAGATGAAAAAGCAAGAATAATATGCAGAAACGCCTAAATACCTTAAAAAGGCTCAACAAAAGGAGAGAAATAGAAAACTCAGCAGTTAGGCCTAGATATTCCTAAATTGCTAATATATGTAGCAAAAGCCACAGTATAAACCTTTAAAGTATAAGTCTTTAAAAAGTCTTTTTTAAGGTGCTAATGTGTAAAAGCAGAAGATATGTCTGCAAACTCTTAAATTGCCACAGAATGATCAATGCCACAGAATGATGAATAAGAAAGAATCACGGGCAGAAACTCCTAAAACCCTTAAAAAAACTCAAAAATGGAGAGAACTAGAAAACTTAGC
>NW_010202384.1:0-1558 GCF_000695765.1 Mesitornis unicolor
AGTTCTGTTTAGCTCAAACCAGGACACCCATGCATCATTCCCAGCCTCCTCGTTTCATTCTGGGTCTCGGGGTGTGTCAAAATTAAGCTTAGCAGCACTGATTTGTACAAGCTCAGCTTTCTCTGAGCCATAAATTCCATCAAACGATGAACTAACTGATATACCTAAAGATTAGTTATTTCAATCTAACACATCAGTCCTGCCTCCCTTTGTATCACTGGAAAGAGAATTCTCCTTTAAAGAGCAATTCAAGCTGTCCTCAAATAGGTGTCAGAAGTATTTGGGATGAATTACCCTCTAAAAGTGTTTTATATCTACCCTGTGGTTCCTATGGGAATCCACCGCTGGGTTAGTGGCAGGCGACTCGCTTTTAGCCGTTGTATGGTGATGTGGATGTGAGAGAAAATACAGATTTGGCCAAGTGAAAACGAGAGCGAGATGGCATTTGTAGATTTATAGAATTAAGGAGAAGAAAATAGTGGAAACTATGAAAATGCCCTTTACTGGGAACCCCCTGGTTTTACTTGGGGTTGCAATTAGAGGTTGATTGTTATACCCTCACCTTCTACAGTGCTAATTTTTGTGCACCCATTAACTGGGCGCAGCTAATGAGAAGAGCTACCCTGGGTCGTTTTTCTTGTTCTCATGTTTGCCAAGTAAAATACAGAGTCGCATCACTCAGTTCACTTTGAATTATTGTTAAAAAAAAACCCAACAAACTAAATTAAATAAAATAAATGAAGTCTTGATGTTTGCTACTCAAAAAGAAATTTTGCTATCTTCCTTAAAAAACTATTTAGTTTTCACTTCCTTACAATGTATTTTCTCATGTATTACTGGGACATACATAAAATATTGTGAGTAACGACGTTTTCATTACAAGTATTAGAATTCTTTTCCTCTTTGGTTTCCCAGAGCTGCAACCCACCTTTTTTCAGCACATGCTGTGAAAATCCGATTTCCTCAGGCTATTAAGAGAAAAGGTGATTTGAACTTGGTGCGTTTGAGTGCGGGCAGTTATTTTTTGCAGTGAGGTTTTAACATTAAGTAGGAAATTCATGTTTAAAGAGATCGGATTGAGTTAGATTATGGTGCCCTTATTACCTTATTTTGTTTGGATTTTGAATATTTGCTTCAGTGTCTGAAACTTGGAGAGGATTTGAGGGGATCTAAATTAATTAAATAAGTAATTCTCAATGATACCTTGGGTGTTGATCAAAGGGATAATTAACTTTTTCTCAAGTAGTAGAATATAAGCCTTTTTTCCAAATATGATATTATTTTTCCAAGTATTAACTATAATTTTCCTTATTGGTGACATTGCTCCTTAAGTGAGTGTTCCCTGTGGTATGCTGAGATTCTCCTAAGAGTTTTTCCCACCTTCTTTTCATGGGGAAAGATGTAAATACTTAAATATGCTCATTTTCAGATTAGTCTTTTCTGGAATTGCGCTGTATTTGAAATGTTTCCTTAATTTTTCTCTTCGTTGTTATTTTTTAACTCCAAACTATACCAAAACACCTTTTTTGATCTAGATGAGAGGATTGAGTGCTCCCTC
>NW_010202385.1:0-6788 GCF_000695765.1 Mesitornis unicolor
CCCGGGCTCGCCCCTGCTGACAGCAGCAGCTGTGAGCGGTCCCTCAGCATCCACTTACACACCCACACCGGGCCGCGTCCGCGGGAAGAAACGGGGCGTCCCCAAAGGAGAAGCCCCCGAGCCCCAGGTCACCCTCTGGGGACACGGAGATTTCCTCAGTAAACAGCTGAGGAACAGCAAATATTTTTTTTTTCCTAAATAAGGACCCTGTGAAAATAAAGATGTGGACAAACAAGTTTTATTCAAAAGCATACATCTCTGGACAAATATTTGGACATGTGGACTTCAGGGTGTGGGAAGGGAAAGACAAGTAAACAGAACCAGGGCATGCTCCATTATTAGTGCAGGGCAGCATAACTCTCACAGGCTGCCCATGCAGGACTCTAGAGACACACAGTTATTCACACTGGGAGCAGAGACAACCGTTTTCACAAGCAGCAATGTAGTCTTTGGGATGCAACTTCCTAATTCAGCTCCTTCTTAAAAAACAAAGTTTGTTGAATGTATGCATCAACACCAGGAGCAAACAGCTGATCTGTTCATAGCCCAGTGACTGGATAAACCTTTGGGCCACAAAATTATGGCTCATCCCAGCCCCACTAACTGGTTTAACCCCACTGGCTGTACTGCATTTAAGCTCCAGAAAGAACCAATACTGAGAGCTATTGCTTTGATCTTATTTCACACAGAATCACAGAATCACAGAACGTTAGGGATTGGAAGGGACCTCAAAAGATCATCTAGTCCAATCCCCCTGCCGGAGCAGGAACACCTAGATGAGGTTGCACAGGAAGGCGTCCAGGCGGGTTTTGAATGTCTCCAGAGAAGGAGACTCCACAACCTCTCTGGGCAGCCTGGTCCAGTGCTCTGTCACCCTCACTGAGAAGAAGTTTCTTCTCAAATTTCAGTGGAACCTCCTGTGTTCCAGCTTGTGCCCATTACCTCTTGTCCTATCATTGTTTGTCACCGAGAAGAGCCTGGCTCCATCCTCGTGACACTCACCCTTTAAATATTTATAAACATGAATGAGGTCTCCCCTCATATTTGTTTGAAATCACAGTTTAGTAGTGGTGAACAGAAAGTGTCACTGGTGCCTGTGTAGTGTTTGGTCCTTATAAAAAAGCAGGTCATCCCTCTGTGGCACATGCACAGGCACTAGACAAGAGACCATCTGCTCTCATCCACTTAATACCTGACCGGTCAATACTGTTCATGCTGAAAGCAGCTGTTGTGACCCAAGCATGTGTCAACTCAGCTTTGAGCAGGTTTCCTTTTTAGAGAATTAACTTCCCTCTGCCACACTACAGTAGCTCTCACTGATGCTGAGCAGGATTGCTGCATGGGAGTACCGGTTTTATTTCCTCCCTAGGGTGGCTCCCTGAGCTTCATCACTCTGTTCCGGTTTCCTCCCCAAGACTGAATCCAACAGACCTCTGCTCTCCAGCCTCAGGGAGCCCAGGATTTTCACAGCTTTTTCACCCAGCGAAACAAAGAGCTGAGCCATGCAGACAATCAGAGAGGATGGCAGCAGTTGAATCCTTAGGACATTAGAGATCTGGAGCAACTGGCGGGCAATGTTCCAGGTAAGGGAAAAAAGCATGGTGCACAGCAGCTGGTGAAGAAAAGAAGGAACAGAATTGTCATGCCAATGGTATTTTCAGAAGAGATTCAATTTTCAGTAGGATATAAATTATTTGAGATCACAAGTGCTTATTCCCTTCCCTCATCCACCCAACACAATTAACAAGCCTTTCAGTATATGTATTATGTCCTACAAGAGACAAGTTTAAACCCCAGTTCTTCAAACTGCTCTATTCGCATCAATACTTGTAGATATGAAGAGCCCTACGAGAACCCAAGGGTACTCATTAAATCCAAGCTCATTCTTAGCATTGTTTCTTCAGCTTTTGAACAACAACTGGAAAGGAAATGTTACTATGCTGACTTGGTACTGCCTTGGTGATGTTAATGACATAAAAAATACTTTGACTCGAGATATTACTGACTCCATGCTAAAGCTCAGCTTCAGGGTGTGCTCAAACAGCTGCAGCAATTTAAGATGAGACCAGTCCTTAGCTATTCTAGCCTAACAAAGGTTACTGCTCCAGCAAAGCTGGTGGAGGGAAATGTGAGCGAGTACCTCAGCTGCTGCAGTTCAAAAATCCCAGCAATGTAAGTGAGCAGACAGGACTGTGAATAGTGACAGTGGAGGCATAGACCAACTTTCCCTTTTCAGCCCCTTCTGTAAAGGGACATACAGTTAAGGTACAGAGAGAGAGGAGTCACACAAGACAGTAAGCTCTTCTGCTGCTTCAAATACATCTTTTGGGATTTGTATAAAGCCTAAGAGGATTGGGGTTGCTGTGTTTGCAAAGAGACTTCAGTCTTATCAAGCAAGTTAAATAAGTCTAATTTTTAGTTGTATACTCCACTATAAGAAATCTGAAGCAACTTTTAAAAATGCATGATATTGGCCATAATACCAGGAGAGTTTCTACATACTGTTGAGCTAAACTTTTTATCTTAGAAGAATAGATAGCAATTTTCATTGTTTCAAATTCAGTTCTCAAGGACTTTAAAAATACATATACCTATATTTAAACATGTATGTATACACATACTTATATAGTACACATATATGATAATTTTTCCTGTATGATTTTGTGGTAGCTTTACCTTGGCTACAACAGTAATAATCCTAAACAGAGAAGACAGACAAAAAAAATCTGTTAGTGATTAACCAAGCAGAAACCAATCTTGCTGCTTTCTCTTACTCGAGAGAGAAGGAAGTCAAGCAGACGTGAAAAAAATCAGAGCTGAAGCACAAAAGCAGTAGATACGCAAAGAGGTAGGAGGTTACACTACTCACCATCACAATGTTACAGAGATTGCTCTTCTCAGCGAGGGAAGGTCTTATCTTCAGGCTCTGAGACCAGCAGCTATCTAAGATTGCAGCAAGAAGACTTTGCTTTTGGTTTATTGGTTCTGAATTCAGATAAGCAGGACTGGGCCTCAGAGTCTCCACAGATCCATTGCATCGTGTCTCCTCGTGCATTTCTGTACTAGATGTATCACTCTGGCTCTCTTCCTCTGTTGGTTCATCATCAAAGTTAGAGTCACAATCAAGTTCATCAGAAGATTCTTTCTCTATTTCTTCTACACTTGGCATCTGTGCTAAAATTAGATTTTTTAAAAATACGTAAAATACCTGTATATGAATTTTTTCCCTAGCTGCAGGCCTTCTACCTGGAAGCTGGGCAAGGTTCTTCTGAATCTTTTTCATCTGAAATAAAGGATTTCTAAACCCACATAGGCAATATGAGACCTGTACAAGTGTTTGATTTTAACCAATTAGCTCTTAATCAGCAACTATATTAAAGGAGGAGCTGAAACACAGACTACTTGTATTTGTGCCTGCTGTAAGTTAGCACAGAGTAATAATTCATGACTGAATTATTTGGGAAGTTATTAAAAAGAGCATTGTTTTACTTTTTTCTTTTAAGCATAATTGAGAAATACTCATCTTCTAATTCTGTAAATGTACTAGTGTGTAAAAATGTAGTAATGTGTCTAGTCTTACTGAGCAAAATGGAATTTAGAGCATCTGTAGAAATCCTTGCAGGCCTGGTGCCAATGATGCTACAGGGCCAGAAACTGTGAAGGTAAATGCAGTGTGCATGACCCAAAAACCTCATTCAAGGCATCGAGGGATTCCAGAGTTACTCTGTCCAGGCAAAAAGCTGATACTCAACCTAAGTGTAAGTGTGTGGCACAGATACCCTTTACCTATGCAAAATGGAGATTTGATTCTGCTCTTCAGACATCAGCAATAAGCCATGCCTATGGTGCTCAGGGAGGCTTGTGCTGCTGCCACAACCTCTTACAAACTGTACTTTTTAATTACCATGCTTGGTTACCCACAAGAGTGTGCTTAATTATGTGAAGGGAAGATACATTATCAACTGTGTGCTAAGCTTGCAGAATGGGAGCTGAAAGTAAAAAATGCAGTGTGTTCATGCATCTAGGACAAAAAAAAGGAGAGGGGCACAAGCCTTTAGTGTGGCGAGTACCTTCTGCTCACTGCTGTGTGTGGGGCCAAAGGAGCTGTCTCACTGCCACTGCTCTTAGGGGATCTATTACAGGACTGGATGCCACATTATTAAGTAAGAATGGAGGACACCGAATAGAAGTAAAACCCTGTTAAGTCAAATTTAGTTCTTCTATTCCTTCCTACAGCTGTTCTGCAAAGACAGAATCAGTGCTTTTGAATTTACTATTGATTCTTCAGCTGGGATCGCTTATGCTCCAGGATTAGAGCAAACTAGCAAGGCTTTATCCTCATGAGTACATCAACAAGCCTATTATTAGCCTAAGCCAAAGCTTCACGTTACTGACATGTTAGAAATAAGAGTCACTGGTGGATTAGAGATGAAAAATACACAAATAAATGAAAATGCATGTCCTACTGCCTTAAAAAATTTTCTATCAGCTTCAGCGTTGATAAAAGAATCATTTAACAGCTTCCTCAGTAACCTCTCCCTTCCACCACTCCCTCAAAAAAGATGTAAGAGAACTACAATACCGGAGTTTGAAAGTGTACAAAATTAGAGGGTTAGGTTTGCTCTCTGGGAGATTTTTAATAGAAATATACAAAAATTACATGCTCTTTGCCTTTCTTAAATTAAATTACCTCTTGGCAAAAGGAAGATGGTAAGGAAGAACAGCTGGCAGCAGCTTGTTGTCTTACAAGCATTTTTAACAGAAAAGCACAATAATTTGACTTTGATTTTCCATATGCTACCAACAGTACTAAAAACCCTTCAGTTTCCTTCTGTGACAAGTGGCGTTAGCCTAAAAATAGCTAACAGAGTGCTTTAAAGGTGAAACCAATAGATAAAGCCTTTATGCAGGCGCATTTTATCTGATCAACGGCAGAACTTACCTTCATTAAGTAGAAGCTGTAGCCAGATAATAATTGTGATCAACAGCATTACAAATGGCAAACAAAACCAGAAGAAAAGAAGAGGAAAGGTCAGCTCAGTCACTAAAGGAACCAGAGGATACTTCATGGCTTGCTTCAGGTTACACCAAGTTTAGAACAGCTTGCCTGCGCCGCTGTGCTAACCACCTTTCAATAATTCTCATTGCATCGCTGTGTTAATCGCAAGGCGACCACTGATACAATCAGTGTGGCTGGCAAAAGGGACAGCCCTGTGCTATGCAGGGAGGGAGTAGTAAGGATTAAACATGGGATAAGGACTGGGAAGACATCTGCTTTGATTGTCCTTCAGTTGCTGTTTCAAGGATAAATACAAATTAGGAAGCTTTCAAGGCTTATGTTAAAACAATGGTTAAAGGTATGTTCATGTCTTCAGATATAGGAGAGATAGCCAAGCACTTCAGCCACTTTGAAGCTGGGTAGCCAGGGTTACTTTTGAGAAAGCAGTAAAACAGAATCAACCCTGCAGAGATGTATAGAGGATGACTGGCTAAAAATTACTTCTCTCAGGCTTTCTTATTTGTCAGGGAGCACAAAGAGGTTCCATATTAATATGGACTCTATTTTTAGCCTACCCTCGATGTTTCAATCTATTAGCTAATCGACTAGGAAAATAAACCTTTGTATTTTAATTGCCTATCTCCCTTCCTTCAAAAAAAAGGCAAGCTAGCATGTTTCCTAGCTAGCCAGGATATGTGTCTATAAATGTATTGCTTAATAGTAAAAATATTTTAAAAATCAGTAGTGATCAAGGTAGGAACAGATACGTGACTTTGGTAAATTGATATTCATCACATGGTGTGCTTCTCTCTCAGTAAAATAAAACTATTATTTATCACCTCATAGGGGGTTGTTTGGCTAAATTAATTGTTTGTATAGTTCTCAGTAAATTTTAGATGAGAGCAGCTATGTAAGTGCACATTATGAATGATTGCATGCATTTAACGTTCTTGCTTGTGTGAATTGTGTTTGTTTTTACATCGTGACAGCCGCTTGAAATGAGCCTTTTAGTCCCAAGATCTAAATGAACTTTGCAAGTTCTTATTAATTCACATTAATAACGCCCCTGTGTGATGAAAGCAAGCTATTATCCCTACTTTGTGCACTGGGTAAACAAGTGAGAAAAGCCATTAATGATCTGAGCTTCAGGGATGCTAAATATTTGCAGTCCTCATTTCACACAGTGGGGGTTGCAGGTTGGTGGTGTTTTCGAAAATCAGGCTGAGGGTGGTTTGTCTACAAATGCAGTGACAAGGGTGACGGGAAGGAGCAGAACCCAGAAGTTGTGATCTCTTCAGTTTTCACGGTGAAGTGTTACCCTCACTCATAAGTCACTGGAAGCTCTTGGTGTTCTCCCTGGCTCTTCACCCAGCCAAGCCAGCAGCTACGTTGGGTGGGCGGCCTGTCCTTCGCCATGGCAGGATGGCTCCCACCCCGTGTGCCTGTCTTGGTCCAGGACACGGATCTGGCAGGTGCTTGCAGAAAAGGTGAGGGTGTCTTAGCGAAGGCTAGCACCCTTTATTTAGTAGGGAGATGTGCATGCCGAGCACTGATGAGGCCTTGGGGAAGCAAACGCTGTGTATGTGGTCTCCCAGGGCGGGCTGGCAACCCCAAGCTGTGGGTTTTCACTTCCCCGCGGGTCACAGACACCGTGGAAATGTCACGGTCCAAGTCTGACTCGCAATGCCAGAGAGCGCGGGTGTCCCTGTGTCAAAGGCGACTTGGGGGAGATGCAAGCCCCCCCACCCTAGCAGCCTGGTCGCGGCTGCAGCTCCTCCGAGGACGGCGG